>NC_056748.1:925794179-926074179 GCF_019279795.1 Protopterus annectens | reverse complement strand
GGAAGTGCATGCATTTTATTTATGATGATTTGAAATTGCAGCATACCCAAATAACATGGTAATGGAAGGAAATGACCATGGAAGTGGCTTGATGATGGTATTTGCAATATTTTTTTAAAGTGCACAGCACTTAGCATCATGCAGATATGAAGTGCTTTTATACATATGCATATACTGTGCTGTTTGTGTGATAATAAGCAGTGTGTACCATTTTCAAATGTATCAGACTGTACACAGTGCACACTCTCATTAAGCACAGGTGGTGGGAAACCATGGTATTTAAAGGGGAAATGCCAGCAATTGCACTTCATTAATTGAGGTTTGACTTTTGCAGCAATGTCTGGAGCAGGTGAAGGTGTGCATTTTAGGGCACAGCGCTGGGGTATCCAGGAGTCCAAGGTTTATACTGGGCTCCTGATTAGAGATCATGGCCCATACCTGTTGCAGGAAGGCTATACTGGCACCCAATACAAAGCAGAAGCCTGGGATAGTTTTGGTAAGGCCACTTACTAGTGCAACTGGTATCCCCCGCACCAGTGAATACTGTTGTCCCCACTATGATGACCTCTATGGGAGAAAGAGGGGTATCCTTGATCAGTGGATCAGGAATTGCCTGGGGGAACACCCCAGTGATGTGTAAGTATTACCTGAAAATACTCAAGTTGGCTATGGTAAACCCTGGTATTCATAATTGCTTTTTCTTTTCCCTTTTTCCACAGCTGCAGAAGAAAGGGCCTTGAATGTGAGGCCCCATGCCAGGCAACTGGAGAGGATGAGACAAGCACGTGGTAAGTAAGAATAGTTATATAAAGCACTCTTATTGCAGCCTTAACAGTTATATATGGATTAGTAGCATTATCATACTTTGATATGAGTCTGGAAATGCATATCTGTATAGTACCATTCAATAATAACTTATATCTGCTGAAATTCAGATACAAGATTCACTACTCTTCCCTGGTCACTGTAGGGTTCATAGTGGTCTGACAATTACTTTATGAAGATGTCAATAAATGGGTGTTGATAAGTCATGTCAACATAAATCCTGTGCAACTATCCATATGTGTAATAGCAACAACTGAAATATGTTCATAATTCAGGTTCCTTGTACACCCAGATATGTAATGATATATCCAGATATCCTGCTCTGAAAAGTGGAGAGGAGTGGTCTGAAACACAAAGCAACAGTAGTACATTCACAGATAACAGTGCCCATGAGTCTATAAAAGTGTAAAAAAAGAGAGTTTGCATTATATTATACTGAAAAGCATAAATACAGTATTACAGTGGACACCACTTGTGGCTTGTAATACCACATTCCCCAAATATAGCAATCATCACATTACACTACTGTGTTAGCTTTACATCAATAGAAATATAGTGGAGAGGTGTGATCTGAAACACAAAGCAACAGTAGTACATTCACAGATAACAGTGCCCACGAATCTATAAAAGTGTAAAACAAAAGAGAGTTTGCATTATATTATACTGAAAAGCATAAATATAATATTACAGTGGACACCACTTGTGGCTTGTAATACCACACTCCTCAAATATACATCAATAGAAATATAGTACTGTCATGTAATTATCATTATAGTATTTCAAGTGTAGACTACCAAACCTGGCCTGGTGTCACGTGTAAGCACTGTATATGTAGTCCAAGTAAAACAGGGATTTGTTAGCAGTTGTAATTCTGTATGGTAGACTGTATCAGAAGACAATAAAGTTATTTTTGAAATCTTGTTCTATAATGTGTGAAGTAGCTAATGTTGTCTTTTTTGTTTCTCTCACCCCATCCCATATCTTCTTTTTGTTATTTATGTATTAATTCCTTTTATTATGATTTGTCTTATTATAGTTTTATTTCTTTATTCATATTACAACTTATATCATTTTTATTATTTCTTATGTTTTGTTTATGTATACTTTTATCATCTGTTTATGTTAAATTTCATTATGTATCATTCTGCTTGCATTAATATAATTTAACCTTTGTTATCATCTTTTGTTATATTTCTTTCTTTCTGTAACATTTTTGATTTATTTTATTTAATGTTGCTTTCATTTTGTTTTGTTTTGTTTTTATGTGAATACTACAGCACAGCAAGATAGGCAGGTTCCTGGTGATCTGCCCACACTTGCTCCACTGGCTGCACCACCAAGACCCAGCACTTCTGGGCTGCCATTTGATGGCACCCCCCTGCTGCCCCTGCCCTACCTGGACCCTCAGGTAGGTCTGCCCTGCAGGTCAGACGTGTTCCCCCCATAGGAGCAAAGGCAGGGAGGGTGCTTACATCACCTATGTGGATTTGCTAGATGTGGTGCATAGGACTGTGCACCAGACTATGGGCATATGCTTACGCCGGATGGAGAACATGCTGTCTATCCTTATAAGGCAGACAAGCCATAGGCCAAGATGTTGGCCACAGCAGCCAGTGGTGCAGTGATAGAACAGTGCTGACAGTCCAATGGGTGAGGACTTGATTCACACTGTTACCGTGCTGATGTCCATGGAACTTCAATTCCCCCACCCCCACCCCAGCCAAGGTGTTCATCCCCCACTTGCATTTTCCACTGACCCTATCCTTGTCTTGTATGTCTTGTCTGTCTGCAAATGCCTCCTTACCTTCCCAACTTGCCTTCCCCAGCCTTGCCTATGCTCAAGAACAGGGTTGGTGACACACACAAGAGGGGGTGAATACCTTGGTTGGGGTGGGGGTGGGGATCTGCAAGCCTATGGACATCATGTTTGGTGACAGTGAGAATCAAGTCCCCACCCAATGGACTGTCATAACTGTCACCTCACTGTGCTGATGGCTACTGTGTCTGATGTCTGCATCTCTTTGTGTTATTCATTATGATCATGGAGAGCAGTGTCTCCACTCAGTGTAGTCATGCAACAAGTGTGTGGCACACAATGCTAAGCACCAAACCAGGCAGTTCAGCTCAGGTGACACGATCACCCTCCCTGCCTCTGCCCCCAGAGGGAACCACAGGCCTATCATCTGTGGCAGAACTACCTGAAGGTGCAGGTAGAGCAGGGGATGGTACTGGGCCTCGGTGCTGTAGCCAGTGGAGGATGAGTAGGTGTCCCGAGGAACTGTCCTACCCTGCCATGCTGTAGTAATATGTAATGATATAGAAATCAAATAATTAAATACACATGATATAGAATAATGTAAAAAGGAACATTAATAAAATTATTATACTGGTAAATATGATACAGATAATATAATACAAATATAATAAAACAAAATGATAAAAAAGAGAGAAGAGGTGGAGTGAGAGAAAACATAAGAGAACATTAGTAACTGCACAGATAATATACAAAGCTTTCTACAAATAATGTACAATATTATGTTACATTTCACATATAACAAGACCAAATGATAATCAGTTCCCTTATTACAATGAATACTACCCTTTTGCTAATACAGACACACTATACTACAGATCATATAGCATCTTGAACGTATGCATGTTGCATGTACAATGTTAACATTTGACAGCAGGCCATCTGGCACACAGGTGGGAAGGTCTGCACCTCCACTGCTGTCATTATGAATATGTAACACTACTCAATGCTGCTGTAGACAGCCTAAAACATTATTTCAAAATGCTGCCCTTATATATGTGGAGTGTGTTATCCGAGACACAAGCAGGGACCAATGTAATACTACTGTACTTTCTAACTGGAATACACAAGAATGGCAGCACTTTTTCCTTTTATATATGTACAGGTTCACTGTTATAATGTTAACAATTTGCTGCCCCTGGTGTATATCTAATTATTTACATTGCAATATGCATGTCAACTGAAACATGTCCTTTGTAGTTTGTAAGTGTAGTTTAGCAAATGGCAACCCTTATCTACCCTGTAATACAAAACTGTTTTCATATACATATTAATGCATGTCCACTATTGCATTACAATGCACAAATGCATACTCATGATACAAGTGTTTAGCACAATAAGCTGGATTTACTCCTAATGGTATAATACCAGTACTTTTTGAAGCATAAATACCACTTGCATCTACCATCCTTCTCAGCCCTCCCTCATAGGCTCGCACATTTTGTGTTCTCTCTACATTAGCTGTGGGGGACATATAAACACATTAAGGTCAGCAATCAGAAACAGATGCAGCTGCTTTATCATTCAAACAGTGCCTGTAAGTGATACTCACACATCTGTGGAGTGCCATCAGTCTTACATTCATCCATCCAACGACTGAAGGTATCGCCCTTCTTCATCCTGAGGTCTCGATAGTGATTGCAACTCTGTTCGCCAGTGCTGGGGACACCGGTAACAGGGGACAAATCCTAGGCTAAACTATTCCATGCATTTGATTTGTATCTGATCCATGATAGTGCTCCTGCAACAGCTGGGGACCATAATCATTCACTAGGAGTCCAACAAACACTTTGGACTCCTGCACACCCCATCTTTGAGAATGAAATCTCAGTCCTTCACCCTGAATGTCAGCCATCTTAATGCGGATGAACACTATTGTACAATGTGATCTCCTGCCAATTACAGCTGTAACAGCTACTGAGAATGCGGAGCGTTGCGACCTGTATCAATAGAAAATGGTGCACGCTGCTTACCGTCATGCAAATACAGGCAACGTGTTTGTGTGCAGTTAGTAACACACAATCTTTGGAATAATAAATGAAAACTGCCTCAGCCATCATGATAAGATGTGTTATATATGAAATACTAGCACAACTACTAACATTTATCATGCGAAGTGGGACACCATTAAAAAGGACAGGATTCTGCACTATCATAACTCTGCACCTTACCTATGACATCCCTACTATCACAGGTGTTCCCATTATATGAATTTAGATATACATGTGTAAGATTCATTGCATTAGTAGCTATTATAATGACACATTACAGAACAAGGCCGCATTTCTTGTGTTCAAACCCAGGACCATCTGAACTAGTTAGTGGCACTTAACTCCTTGCAGCACAGCAGACGTTACATAGCCTATGGCTACATTTGTATGCAATGTAAGGTTCATACAGCCTCAATATAAGATAATGAACTGATAGCATGCAGAAAAGTAGATTAATGTGTGATAAATGCATTCCAGTTTGTTAGTCTTCTGCGTGGAGACGCGTGAATGGGTGTACCTTCGTTGAAGGCTGTGCATCAGGGCTGGTAACTCGGCATGTAAAAATCAACTACCAATCATTAGCGGACCGGAGTTCCGCTGTGGCGACCCCTAACTGGGAAAAGCCAAAAGACACAACAATACACAGGGAATATGCCTACATATGTGTGCAATCCAGATCAACATGCAATGTACATTCAGAGGAATGCATGGTTGCCTTAAAGCTGCTTTTCTCACATACAGCACTGAAGCAAGCTAAAACAGCCATTCATCACAGAAGCAACTTCAAGAGGGAATATACACTTATTTTGAAGTAGTACATGTTAGATGTACAAGTAGTGAAACATTCCACATAGAATAAAATTCATGTACTCCATACACAGGCTGTTATGAATCATGTTTTCAAATATACAACACTGTCCTAACATGCTGTGTTTCTCGGTCACCCAGCAATCACCTGACCAGTACTGTTGTATTGAGTGTGTGTTCAAACAATTGCATACTATTGCCTTTACAATGCTTATGGATATTATGTGGGAATATGTAATTCAATAAAAAAGCACAGCCATGTTGGCTAATATGAACAAGCATTTACTGTAATATTGTCTGTGTGGATCAAAGGCATCCACCCCTATGTGAGCCTGTGGCATATCCCCCAGAAAACACATCTTGAGCATTTGGGGGGGTACATATAGGATTTATGTTAGCTGGCAGGTTTGCCAGCACACATGTGGCAGATGATGCACATGCTGTTCAATGTGCCTTGCCAGTTACAGGTGTATACCTCAAGATTATTGTAGACCCTATCCTGTTCCCCATTTCCTGCTGTAATATCGACATGGCTCCAATGCAAGGTACACATTAATTTAGGATACTGCACTGTAATACAAGGTACAAGTGTAGCATTCCTCTGAATGTATACTCAGATATAATGTTCACTTTTGCCATGTTGTAGCATACCATGCAATGATGTTGTAAAAATTATGGATGGTGATAACTGTTACTTACTAAACAGGCCCCATGCTACTATGTGAAATGTCCCTGTGACTACATATAAACACATACAGTACTTTCCACTGGGAGGGTTTCCTGCACTCATCCCTGTCCGTAAGTGAATGCTGAGAGAGTTTGCACAGTTGCTCCAGGGTCTATATGCCCTAGAAAGATTTCCACATTATCTGTGGATGTCTATTGCCAGAAGCAGCAGTATATTCACCTTGTATTACAGACAGATGCATACAAAAAGCAGCAGATAATGAAAATCTATTTGTGCCTCCTTTGTGTCTGTACTGGTGTATGATCTCAACCACAAAAAAAAAAAAAAAGAAGAAAGAAAATAGAGAGAGACAGCACGAATGGTTTTATACCTTGTGGAGTAGCTCCACGGGATTGGCTGATTACCATGCGGTTCAGCTACGTATGCTGCAATTAGCATCTCTGAAGCACAGAGTAGGACACATGCAATCAATTATTGATGTTCTCCAGTATAAAAAGGCAAATAAGTAGCTGGGTAAACCGATGTTGGTAAGAGTTAGTACATGCTTGCAACTGGGAAACACATTCCCATGTATTTAATATATTTCAGCAGAGGAATACTGCACTCTATCAGGTATGTATTCATCTTGTTACCTAAATAATGCTAATGCTGGAAAGCAGATAACAGTACATGTGGATTAAATCTGTATGCATTTGTTAGAAATATACTCATAACAATGCCTTCTTTATCAGACATGAGAGATACAGAAGCTGAAGGGTAGGTATAAAGTTTAATGCTGTGTGCTACCTATGTACACATTCTCCATTACAGGATCCTTTTATAGTACTTTTAACATTTTCCCTTTGTTTGCTTAACGTTGTTCCTGACTCTGGTATTTGTTATGTTATAGGGGTGGGGGAGAGATGAAGTCCTGCTATGGAAAACACTTGAGTGCAAAGTTATGTTGGTTTGGGACATAGTCCTTTATCTGCTTGGGCACAATAAATGATATAATGCTCTTGTTACTCACTTACTGTTGTAACCACCATTGCTATTTACTTCACACTGTTGAATATGTACAGTGTACTCCCCATTTGTCATTCAGTAAACAGTATGCCCCCGAGATGGAGACCGCTATTCTCTGATGCCAAAAATTAGCTTATCACAGATGAACTCAGATAACACCATGAGGTCCTGCTGTCAAGAGGGAGGCAAAGAACAGCTGAGAGTGTAGAACTGTAGGAAGACCTTGTCAGAAATCTCAACAGGGTGTGTAGACAGAGTCTCATATATGAGCAGGTGCATCACAGAGCTACTGACATGATACATGCATCAAGGAGACATGCAGCTGATGTGGCATGAGATTGTGAGGTCACAGGTGGTGGGACTGCAGCAGAAAAAACCCTCAGCACTACCGAATAATTCCTGGTGAATATTGCCACACAGGAAAGCTCCCAGCAGTCCAACAGCCAATATGTCCCTGATGTTGGTGCTACTCCTCCTACTCAAGAGGAGCGTCCAAGTCGGCTGTGTTAGACCATCGATAGAATACATTTGTAGTCAGCCTGTAATACTGTATATAGCTTTAATGTGTGGCACGTTGCTTTATTGGTTGAGGTGTGCATGAGATAGCTGCAGTGTTCAGGTCCTTTAACTGCCACAGAGGAATTCATGGCACACATCTACACACAGGACAGCTCCCAGTCATCCTTGTGTCAATATGTTCTGGATGTGGGTGCCACTCCTGCATCACATGTGGGGCTACCAGGAATACTTTGCAACATCATCAAAATATTTCTGCATTCTATCATGTGTATACAGTTGTGTCAAGCTATATGTGTGCTATTTTAAGGTATATCAGATAGCTGTAGTGTTATGCTCATGTAAAGCATGTTAGCCACATTTCTGATAATATGTATTTGAGCGTTCATATAGATGAGTAAACGTATTAACCCCTGTTGTACAGTTATATGTCTGGTGCCACTGCCATTATGTCGTCTTCTACTTTTCCTAGGACCATCATGGATTCAATGTGCAAGTGCTGCAGCAATATGTAAGTGGACTACATTTTTCTTGTATTGTATATACATCTAGCCACCATATCTGCTGTACTGTCCTCTCAGGCCTGCTGTATATATTTCAGTACTGTTGGTATACCTGTCCACTGCACAGGTGTTTTCTGAATGTCACAGTTTGGTAATCATCTTGCGAGCCTGTATTTAAGATCATGGTACCTGAATGTCAGATTACTGTGAAGTCAGTAATGATAGTAAACATTGAATTATCAGACACAAATCCCGCATTCAAACTGTATGCCCTTCAGATATGTCATGGTAAAACAAAACCAGTTATTCCATCAGTGGTATTTGTTTTTAGGAGCATATTATGTAACATTTGTCCATATTCTTTAGCCATTGTTCAAACATTATTTATGGTTTTGTCCACGCTTCTTACTGTAAGTGGTTGACAGGTTTAATTGTCCGTAATAGTGACAGCAGTGTAATGTGCAGCATAGTAGTGCAGGTATTACTGTTGTCCTTTTTTTGTTTAATCACAGGGGAACTTGGCAGTAGTTCTGTGTCCCCTGTGCCACCTGATTTCAGTGTCTCATCAGAGTCTGATGATAATGGTGGCCAAAATGAGGCACAGTCGGGGTTTGCAGAGGCTGAACCTGCCACAGATATTGACATCCAGCACCCACACTCAGAATACTCAGACACAGACAGTATGCCTATGCATACCCAGTCCACTGAGGCCACAAACAGTGGACAGTTGGAGGGTAAGGACATAGACCAGGGAGGTGTGGCTACCATGGCCTCAGTGCCCATTGACACTGTCCATAGCCAAACTGTTGGTGAGTTGCCACACAGGCAGATTGACAGGGGTGCTCATCAGAGGCCCGCTGTCCCTCCACCACTTGGTGCAGGTGTGTCTTCACATGTCACCCAAAATATGTTTAAGGCCATAATGGAGACACAGGCATGTTCAGAATGTCACTCCAGGAGAAAGCTTAGGGTTTTAGATGCATCACAGTCTGACATCCGTGAATGCCTCCATCATGTTGTTGATGCACCGGATTGGTTCAATGACACATATCGACAGGATGTGGCCATGAGGGACAGCAGAGCATCTGTCATGGAATGCACATTGTCTTTGCTGGAATGTCTGCTGGAAAGGAAATGACCTCATAGGCTTACGTCAGCAACTACATTTGCTGACAGCCAACAGGGCCATACCCAATCAACCTCCTGTGGTGGCAGTACAGCCGCTGCTCCTTAAGAGAGTCTGCTGTCCACACCCAGAAGTAGCAGGCCATGGGGTCGTGGTCCTGGTCATTCCAGTTAAGGGAAGACATCCAGCAGACATCAGTCATGCTCAGGCAGTAGCACACCATCTGACCTTGGCTATGGAGGAGCCAGTCTAATTCCTAACAGAGCCAGTTCTTGTGGTTGGGGGCAGGGATGATGAACTGTCAACTCTACTATGCACGGCTGCAGCTGTCTGACATACAGACACATAGGACTAGTGATGAGCTAGACTGTGTTCATGCAGACACTCACACACCAATGTCACATTTAGGGCACCTACTGACACACACACTACATCTACATGTTCCCTGTTGGTTGCTACCCTTACTGACACACACACACGCTCACAAACCTTTTGTGTCAGCCTAGGCCTCCTGCACCACTACAAACAATCCTGTACAAATGATGACTATGCCACACCCCTGTTGTCTATCTTTTGCCTTTAGAGATACTGACAATATGTGTCTGATGCACAGGGTGGCTACCTACATTTCTTATGTATTTCATATGTCCATTTGTGCTTCTGTCCTGATTATTGTAACTGTCATTTATATTTTGGTTAGCCAATTAGACAATTGCTAGCATAATAATTCCTCTACTTTGTAGCTGATTCTTTTTTAAGGCTTGTGAGGTCAGTCAATGACATGTGTCTCATTAATATATCTAACCCTCTTTTTCAGGAGTGTCTACTGTTAGCTTATGTGTGCAGATCCAAAGTTAACCCATTGAATTCTGAACTCTGGATTGTAAGTCAGCACTGCAGACAGAGTTCACATCAGTAATACAATATAATGTTTTGCATTTTTCATGCACATCACCATATGTTCCTAGGTTAATAGGCTGTGATGGGGGTATTGTCTTAATGGTGTTTAGACCTGCAGCCAGTATATCAGAATATGCTATGCAATGGCATGTATAATGCATGCCCATGAGTCTTACAGAGAGGATCACCCATGTCCACTATGGAATCATCAGTGATCCATGGTGGATAACATGTTCACATGAAGTCTGCCAGCCTGTGCTTAAAAAGGTTTATGGATGTGCTCTG
The DNA here is from genome assembly GCF_019279795.1 of Protopterus annectens. NCBI lineage: Eukaryota > Metazoa > Chordata > Ceratodontiformes > Protopteridae > Protopterus > Protopterus annectens. The sequence goes on along the minus strand of NC_056748.1, from coordinate 926,063,720 downwards.
CATGACATACAGTTGGAGTCCTAATGCAACCTTTGAGACATGTACGTGTCTACCCTGCATGTCCTATGTATGTTATACTGTACATTTTAGTCCCTGGAACAGGTGGCTGTGGTCCCATATGGCTTATGGATGTGCAGCATATTCATGTCATTTGGCCAAAGGATGGCCATGTACTGCTTCAATATTCTGGCTCTAAGTTATATATCTGATACTGTATACTCTGACAGCTACCTCAGTCTGCCCACAGAAGAGAAAGGGTCTATATCAACATATTGAATGCTGGAAACACTGAATGCAATTTCATCAAACTGAAATGTTCGAAATCTGAAAAGAGCAAACTGACGGAACATTGATTTCTTTCCCAGGGAAAGAAATCAGTGATCCGTGTAAAAAAAAGTTTTAATACTTTAAACAATAACAGAAGTGGGGGGCTTCACCCCCACACACCCCAACGTGGGGGCTTGTGCCCCCCACACACCCCTACTTAAATATACCAACTCAGAGACCGCTCCACAGTGGAGGAAATAGCAAACTCCGATAGCGACCCACCGATTTCTTTCCCTGAGAAAGAAATTGATGTTCTGTCAGTTCGCTCTTCTCACATTTCGAACATTTCAGTTCGATGAAATTAAATTCGGCGTTTTCAACATTCAAAATGCTGATAGGAACCCAAGAAACATGTTGGATGTTGTTTTCATACTCAGAGATTACTGATGTCTGTCAGCTTCCTGCAGGTGTCTGGGACAATACTTATCAAAGGGAGATTATATACATCAACAGGGCTGATGAATGAGTATAGGGGAATGATACACTTTTGGTCGATGTCATGCCTTCCATTATTGGATGTAGGATAGAGGATGCCTTCCTCCCCACAATGCACACATTTGTCAGTCGACATGTGTTTAAAGATATATTAATGCATAATTGAGGTATACTGTACTCTGCTGTTTTTCTTTAAATAAGCAGGAACATGTATTAACACAAGGTATAGTGATGCGTGTTTGTGCAGTTGTTATAATACCCATGGTTTTATCAGCAGTCATTAGTGGCACTAAGATTTTTGGCCACACATCCTCTGCTTTCTTAGGGAGTTTTGATATGTGTATGGCAAACAAGAGGGGAGACAGCACTGACACATCTCTTACCACACAGGTGACAGGTCAGCTGCTTGAGGTGAGGTCTCCCACTTTAAGTTTTGTTGGTCTGTGATCTGATTTGCTACCCGCCTGTTAAAAGAAGGTGCATTATTCACCTTGGTTAGTTTCTCACTGGTAACAAATGTTATATTGCGTTGAGGTGCCTGGCCAATTCAAGACTGGGTGAGTGCACAGCCTTGTATATGTCTCTGCTCACAGTCTGGATTTCACACAGTTTTTGCAGGCACAAGCTAACCATAAGAACAGATAACTGGAACACATGTAGTGTTTGGAGGTCATCTATGTCCTTTTTCTGTGAGATGCATGCATATTGTTTCCATTTCCTTAAAGCAAATTTTGAATACAGTTATGAGATTATAATCCCATTTGCATGTTGCTTATCCAACATCATGTTGGTGGGAAATGTTCGCTGTATTCCATTCATTGTGGACAACAGCAGTACTCTGGCCATCAATGAATACGGTGCCTAGTGCAGTAGCTCACTGTTGCAGCACATGAATAACACAGGCCAGCTTGTTATCTGGTGACATGGATTCTGTGCTTCACGTATTGGAGCAAGCAGTGATAACTAGCCTTTGGAAGATACCACAGTTTGGAGGGGATGATGCGGCCATGTAGTAAGCTTGGTATGTGAGGGGGTACACTTTTCAGCCACCTGTGTCTGCCAGTAGGTGTGAAATTCATAGTGGGTCAGTGTGTGCAATACTATCCATAATTACTTTAATATACATCTGAATGATGTATTTTATTTTGCAGATGTAAATGACGGCAGGCCTTTGGTTATGCCTGGATATGTGTCAATTATTACCATAGCTGCTATATGAGGCTTCTTCAAGGTGTATCATTGTTTATGGTGCATCAAAGTGAGTTGGCTTCCTGGACCATTTTGTACATGTGGTATTTGTAAACAGCAGCTACTGTCATTTACTGTAGAATGTAGTACTAACAAACATCTACCATTATGCAATGTAAATCCCAGCAGATCTGTCTTAGAGCATATCAGGCATGGTTATGTGTTTACATCTGTGTATATTTGTAGTCAAGACATCAGGGTGTAACTTACACCAGCTGTCAATGTTCTTTGTGTAAACCTGAGCTTGGACATTGGGAATCCCATCCCTTAGGATGATGTAGGTAACTAGGATGATGTATTTGAACCTGAGTCCTCCTAGGGGGTTCAGTAGTAGGTATTCCAAAACTGCACACATACTGTGTTATGGTTGGATTAACAGTACAGACACTACACGTGTCATGACATTGTTCAGTCATATAATTGACAAACAGGTCTTGTATATTACAGACCCTTATGGGGTAGTGCAGTATTTCTACCATGTTATTTCAGTTTTCAACATTCATTTATGTTTCTGCATGTGACTTTGTCCTCCTGTATTTATCCACATAAGGCATTATATGCACCGGTGAATAAAATCATATCAATTACTCTTGCAGGGGGACATAGTGAAACTTATAGGTGAGGATATGAGGTTTGAACCTGGTATCTGCAATGAGACTGCTAAAACGAGGGGTATATGTGATCCGAGTGGTATTTTCTGGGAAGCAACCGATGATGCGTACATTCTGAGGTCATTCATAAGGTGGATCTATAGTCCCGTCATTGATCAGTAGGTGTTTTATTTGCTGCTTGTTATGTAACAAAAGGAATGACAGCTACCAAGAGCTGTTGAGGATCTGCTCTGCAATGTGGTAGCAGCCGAGTCTATTTGAAAATAACATTGTCATCTCTGTACGTATGAGGGCAAAGTGCTAAGGTGTCTGCACATACACCACAATAGAGCAGGTAATCCAAGGAAACACTGTTACAGCACACACTAGGTCCAGAAACAGTAATCATCAAATAGAGACACCTACTGCACAGACTTGCCAGCAGTGTACAGATGTGAGTCCTATAGAAACAGATGTCATCCTAATATTCTTACTATTTTGGCTACTGCCATGATGGTTTGCCTCAGTACGTCATCTGCTTCATTTCCTCTTTTCCTTTGTATCTTGTTCTGTCACAACAACCACCTGCTATCCTCGGTCACCACATCCATGAACCTAATACTAGGCCTTACTGTTTTCCCCCACCTGCCAGCTCCATCCTCAGAAACCATCCCCAAATGTACCCATCATACCTCCTAAGCACACGGCCAAAGCAACACAATCTCACCTCTCTGTACTTGTGTACAAACTGTACAACATTGTGCTGACACTGTCATATCCTGATTATTAATCCTGTCCATCCTCAGTATAGGCAATACAGAACCTAATATCTGGAACTCTTCCAGCTCCTGTTATGACTCCTGTAGTTTTGTCGGTGCCACTATCACCACACTATGTCACACAGCTGTTGGTAGTGCACTCTTGTAGACCTTCCCTTTCATTGTTATTGGTACTCTGTCACAAATCAGTCCTGACACTCTTCTACACCCACTCCACCATACATGCACTATCTTCTTCACCTCTATTCTTTACTCAGTGTTAATGTGTACTTTAGCTCCCATGTGTTTAATAACATACACCTTCAACAACTGCACTCTTTGCATTCTCACCATTCATCTATCTTCCCTGTCATTCACAGACATACATTCTTAGTCCATATACATTCATTATTCAACTCTGTATAGCATAATTCCACCTCTCCAGGGTCTCCTATACATGTTACCTGATCACAATATCATATACAGATGCCATAGTCCATGGGGACCCCTGTGTGATCTCCTGTGTCAACCTGACTGTCACCATTGCAAAGAGATGTTAATGCATAGCATGAAAGGAGTGCCATTGTCATCTGTATTATATTGCATGAGGTGACATCTACCTGTCTGCCAGGCCATTGTGTGCCCATGGCCTGTTGTGAGCAATACATATCCCATAATCTAATTTAGCTGATGACATCAGCTGTGTCTGTTGAAGACATGAGGACAGTGCACCATAGGCTATGGTATAATGATTTATATAACATCCAACAGCAGTTCACACACACACACACACACACACACACACACACACACACACACACACACACACAGTTGGCTGCAGTGAGATTAGACCCCTACATGCCTAGGTTTACAGACTAGAGAACACAGTACTTAAGGCATGTGCCACAGCACACCTCTGACTTTAACAGGCCTGCATGTGATCTTATAGTTGATGACATCAGCAGGACCTGTGGGGGACAAGAGGTTGAAGGACTGCTAGATATATGAATGTTTTTTTTTGTGAGCACAAAAGCAATGCAAAACCATGGCAGTCTCCAAGGCAGTGTTAGACTCCCACTCCCACTAATCTTTATGGAGACACACACACACACACACACACACACACACACACACACACACACACACACATACATACTACTACTACTACAGTAAGAACTGACCCCTACCTATCTAAGTGCACAGACTAATGAACACCCATTTTTAACGCAAGTGCCACTACATGAGTCTGATGTTAACACAACTTAATGTGATCTTATAGTAGATGACATCATCAAGGGATGTAGGGAACATCAGCTTGGGAGGCCTGCATAGGCACATCACTCCGTTGTGTCATCTGAGGATAGTACAGTAACAGTAGTATACTGTTTAGAAGCCACAGATGTGTAACAGCACGAGTCCCTTATTAAGCATATTTGGATGTTTTCCTTTCGCAGTGCAAGGAAACACATAGGGATGTTTATTACCTGTCTGTACAGATAGTTACACTGTGCCCTCAGCTTGCAATGTTTCCAAATCTTGGAAATATGGAACAGTAAGAACACAGATCTATGTATATGGTGTAATAGTTAGCATACCTATCAACCTCACAGAGCACAAAATCTGCACAAAGCCATAATTAATATAGCAAATGCTGAAACATTGCCCTTACAAACCTACATTGTTGATGGAATAACAGGTTTTGCATTAGCATCCATTTTCTGAAAGGTAGGTCATCCATAATTGAAATGCATGTCATCATTTTCTGACTGGGAACAAACTACAAACCTTATGTTAATATATGGATATTCCTTATTAATCAGGGCAGTTTAGAGCTATGATAGTTACATATAGTGAAAATGCAATGAGTATTGCACTAAGTGTAGACCCATGCACATTTTAATCCTCTATCTGTCTGTGCGATGTTAAGCAGTGCGCAAATGAGAGACGCATTGTTAACATTCACTTTTCATATTATGTCATGTATACGTCTTACTGCAGGGCACTCCTAGCAATACTCCAGGCCATGATTTCACCATAGGGACAATGTATAACTGTTGTCTGCATATTTCCTTGTTCTGCAGTTGCGTGCTTTGCTCAAAATAATTAATCATTAACACTGTTTTCAGCATGCGCTGCATTGTACAAATGTGTACTAATTGTCTGGTCTGCAAGGCCATGGAACACATGGAACTCATAAACAAAGACATTGGTAATCTCCAAACTCTGGACCCCACCCAGTTCGGGTTTGTAAAAGGCAGATCATGTCTCCTAAACCTGAGAGACTTCTTTGAAGCAGTCACCAAAGCCATAGATGAGGGTGAAGTGGTTCACACAGCCTATCTAGATCTCGCCAAGGCTTTCGATACCATCACCCACTCTGGAATTATAGATAAACTCACTAAACTAGGTATAAATCCCTATGTCACAAGATGGGTTGCCAACTGGCTCATGGACAGAACCCACACTGTGAAAGTAGCAGACTCCAAATCCGACTTCAGACCAGTGACAAGTGGAGTACCACAGGGTTCAGTCCTGGGTCCTCTCCTGTTTGGTATCTACTTCTCTGAAGTACAGGCTAACACAGAAGGTCTTTGGCTAATGAAGTTTGCAGATGACTGTAAACTGGGAGCCATAATCAAAACTCCTAACAATGTGGGCATCCTACAAAAGGGCCTCACTGAGACAGATGCCTGGTGTCAAAGCCATGGCCTGAAGCTCAATGCCAAAAAGTGCACTGTCATCCCCTTTGGTAAAAACTCTGTACCCATGAACCACATAGGTGGTAGTCTACTTAACACTGAAAGCGTGATAAGAGACCTTGGAACACAGGTGGACAGTAGTCTCTCCTTTGATAATCACATTGCCACAGTGGTCAGGAAATCCTTCTACATGGAACACCTCATCACAAAAGGTTTCACATCCAGAAAAAAAATGATCATTGTTCCCCTCTACTCATCACTCATTAGCCCCATTATAACGTACAGTGCCCCTTTTGGTATGTACCTCACAAGACATCTACAACAACTGGAGAGGCCACAGAAATACCTCACAAAGAGGATTACTGGCCTCAAACAGATACCCTATGCAGACCGTTTCAAAAAACTCCAGCTTTATTCCATCGCATATTGCCTACTCAGAGGCGTTCTCTGCCTAACATACAAAGCTATGTCAAACCCAGAGCTGTTGGACATGCTCCACTTAAATAAATCCCAATCCCTCCAAACTACATGCTGTAGGGACCTAAACCTTGTCACCACAATAAATGGAACATGCTGGAGGGATAGATTCCTGTCCCAGAGACTTCCCATACTCTGGAACAGACTACCTATCTATGTCAAACAGAGCTCCTCATTAGCACTCTTCAAGAAAAATCTTTATGATTGGATTGGAAATAGGAAATTCACCCCGGGTATCACTTCTATGGCTCTGCTCGACAGAGGCACAGGAAAATAATTTTCTTGGGTGGCGAAAGCCAGGGTACCTTTTTGGCTAGGCTTATATAGGCCCTAGGGCCAATGGCCTAGTACCTACCTATGAACCTAAAACTATTCATATTAAAACATTATGGGACACAGACTCACAGTCTGTCCATACACAAACTATAGCAAAAACACCTCCTAAACTTCAACTTACATCAGGAGTAGAACCCAATACACCATTAAAGCTTCATCAAGCAGGATAGCTGTTTTAGTCCTTTTGGCCACAGAAGCTGTTTTCAAAACTGGGGTCATTCCTCACACAACTACCTTCATAAAAACTGTACACATCTCTCAAACCATGCATACTATATTGTACAAGTTATTCTCTAACTTACATCTGGACACAGACCAGTTAGTAGACACAACTCCTGTCAAACAGACGAGAATAACTATACAACTGTCTGTTATACCATCCTGGGGGTGGTGGTTACACATTTTCTGTCAGGATACAAAGTAGCCTGAGGTCAGACACAGCAAAGAAGTGGAGTCAATTCCTAACTTCTCTCTGCATGATGTAACAGTATTCAGCTGTGTTTGGACTCTTGAGTGTTTCATGCCTGATTCATAACAATCTCATATGGTAACATTTTAGTAATATAGGTGTGTGTACTCGCATGTTAACTTAAGTTATCTACAAAAGCACCACTATATATTTGCATACTGTAACAAGGTAAGACATCTGAGATTAAATATAATTAAAGTGTTCAACACTACAGTCTAGGTTCATGCCTTACCTTGCATATGGACTGGATGACACAGCATTAGTTCAGGGCTAACTCTGTCTGATGCAAGCAGTACACAGCCAATACACATATAGATAGGTTGTGTGGGTTGCCTGACATCAGTTTCAATATATGTATGTGAGTAGGGGGAAGGTGTTAGGCCGTAAGAGGTCAGTGAATGTGGTATTCATTGTCTCTTAGCAAAAGCAAGGGCATACTGAGCACACCTACATCTACCTACAGGGACAGCAGCTGGGGGTTCCTCATCAGAGTCCTCCGGTGACTGGGGTGTGGTGACCTAGGCATTGGTGGAGGGATGTGTGCCTGTCTCCCTTGCTGATCCTGCTACAGCTGTCTCCATAGGAGCACATTGTGGAGCATAGCACAAACTGTGAAAATTTGTGTACATGTACTTCGAGTATACTGCAAGGCTCCACCAGATATATCTAGACTCCAGAGCCATGACTTCAGAAACCCAAACACATGCTCTATGATGTTCCTAGTTTGTGCGAGTGCCTCATTATGGTGTTCTTCCTCAGGTGTGTGTGCACTTCTGATGGGTGTCATCATCCACAGTTCCAGGGCATAGCCAGCATCCCCCAGTAAATGGGATGCCCCCCCCAGCAAACATCTGGTACAGCTGTGATGTGTGCCAGATATGGGAGTCAAGATAACTGCCAAGGTTGCTAGCACACACATTCAAAATAATCCCCTGGGCATTACACGTGACTTGGCAATTGATAGAGTGGTATCCCTTGCAGATGATGTAAATTCTACCCTGCTCACTAGGTAGTGCCTTGATGTGTACATGAGTGCAATCTATCGCACTCAGTACTTCAGGCTAGTGCGCTACTCAAGAGAAGTGTTGCATATTGCTGGGCTTCTCCTCAGCAGTGGGGAGAAAGCATATGTGTTCACTGGCATGTATTAGCAAAGCATCCAAGAACTGGTCAAGTATCTTGGATGCTGATGCCTGTGATAGCCCTATCACATCCCCAGTTGGTCTTTAAAAAGTACCTGTAGCTAATATTCTAAGGGCTACACATACCTTGGTTTCCACTGGGATGGGTTCCCCTCAGTTGGCTCTGGCTGTGAGTTGAGGCTGGCAGAGCTCACAGAGTTCTTATAATGTGTCCCTGTCCACCCTGTAGCACTCTGCAATCTCCAGATCATGTAGCACATGTAGGTACCCTAAGCCTGAACACTCTCCTCCTTCTCAGCCTAGACCTATTGTCATCAACACCAGCAGCACTGACTTCAGCCTCAAATACATACAGATGCAGAATAGATGCAGCAGCCCCTAGAATTATGTCAGCTAAAAGTTCCAAGTCTCTACTCCAATGTTGTTGAAGTATCGAGGGAAAATCAGTCTGTAGGCTGTATGCATACCTTATACATTTGTTGATTAGGACCACCATCTGGTATTGTCTGCTTTAATTGGCATTCACCTGCTCAGGATGTAATTGCTGGAATTTAGAAGTCCTGTTGCAGTAAACAGTATTGCACTCTGTACAGCGACATGCGCAGCTATACATAATGACACCAAATCATGTAAAACATTTTAAAATATCATCCCTTTGTCATGATACGTACAAAATACAATACTTACTGATAATTACACTTCATATCTATGAATTACAAGGCCAGCACAGTGTGATTAAAAGTCGATGTTGCCTGTACTTGAATACAAGGCTATCTGCACCGTAGTCTAACACCTGGCAGTCATCACAGGACTAGAAGGAATTAGTGGAGCGCAACCCTGCTTACCGGGTTTGAGCGATGCTCAAATGTTCTCATCCATGGAAAACACATACTGTGTAGAAGATTACGTGGAGTGTACAGCCCCACATGGTCCCTGCTTTTTGTGATTCAACAAATCCACTCATTTTTTGCATCATTTGCATAATAACTATGCTGACAGCCTGGAAACTACATGGATAATAGCCATGCAAGCTGGGCAACAGCACGGGTGCATGGCTTTAAAGATACAATGCAGGGTATTATTGTAATTGTTGTGACAATATATCGTATCAAAGCTTTTAATTAGATTTATATTAACATTTTAATACATTTTGAGTCTAGCGTGGCATTGCGCAAGTTTGTGCTAAAATAAAAAATAAAATATTTATAGTGCTTTGACACATATTCCTGATCCTTCTGGACATCCTCAGCCAGTAAATACCTTTTCTTACCTTTTTATGGGCATTCTCTCCATATTTCAGGACTTCTGTATGCCCTTGCTTCTGTATAGGCTCCTGTATATGGAAAATGTTCCCATACACATCCATCATGGACACAGAACCTACACAGTTGTGTGTAGGGTTGTTGGATCACTCAGCTGTGTTGGTCTGCTTCCTTAGCATAACATTTAGCTACTTATGGTGAAATTTGCATTCCATGAATCTTTCCGTTGGTAAGCGTGCTTGCCCATCCCTACACAGAGCTTACTGAATCAAAAATCTGCTGTGCCAGTATTCTCATCACACCACGATGCCAACACAGAAAATATCCCCATGTAAGATCTATTGAACTTGCACCATATATTATATAGATATAGATATAGATTAGGTATATTACATATAGATAAATATTTGTATGTAGATAAAGATATAAATATGTATGTAAATATGTATGTTTTATATGCTCTGTAAGAAAATGTTATCTGTAGTCATGCATATATTCTGTGATGTGGTATACAACCTGTTGCTAACATAACTCCCAATTTTTGAAAATGGAGAGAAATTAAAAAATTTGCTGGAAGTCCTACAGGTACCCAGAATCATTGGTATAACTATGATGTAGAGTTTAAAGTCAAAGCTGTTTTCCCTGTAACAGCTATATCATGAGTGCTAGATTTGCATAAATGCATATTTAGATGGTTTACTATTAAAATGTGGAATGACACTTACTCGGATTCCACATATGCGGAATCACTTGATTGAGTGGAACAAATTGCAAACTGAGATACTCTGAATAAAATAAACTGAAAGTCAAGAGTGAATTTGTTGTGTAACTGCATTTTAGAAGTTGACGTTTTGATTGGAGAATGTGGTACAGTGTGTATCAGGAAGCTTACCCTTGTCTTTATTGTAGTGCAATCTTGGAGTTGGCATATGGTGTGCAGGGAGTGCTGGGAGGCTTGCCCCCTGCAAAAATGTAAACACAAACAGGTAAAGTAGTTTTACACTATTGTCATTTTAAAAAAAATAAATTAACATATTGTTTTAGTGCAGCAGTACAGCATGTCACGGGATACGGATTTAATTAATGTTGGAGGTTTCAAACATGTTTGAATGTCTAACATCTCTGTAGTCATTTTCAGCATTTTGTCAATCTAACATTGCAGAATTCAACCTAATGAGTTGCTTAAGTGATTCAAAAAATTGAGACTTTCAACATTTTGATAGTAAACGTATTTAGGTACATGGACATTTTTAAGCCTAGATGGGGGAATGATTTCTCCAACAACAGAAAAATAGCCATAGAAGATGCCTAAAAACTCCACCGGGGTGCATCTCCTATGGACTGTTACTTTGTAGTGCACTGGTATATCATGTCTACCAATATTTATTTATTTTATTTATTTTACATTTGTTAACCGGGCTAGTCTAGCTGGATATATTTCCATTTTCAGTAGAGGCCCGGGGAGAAAAGCTCCACATATAGAGATAAGAGATATATCATGAGCTCAATTAACAGATTACAGACTGGTAGGACTTAGACAATGAATATTGTTACCCAAACAAGAATAGGACTTAAAAATTTCTAGACAATCTAAATGACATCATAATGAATATTATTACATAGTTTAAAACAAGAAAGAAAAAATGTTTGACCAAGGAAAGAGAAATGTACATTGTTACTAAAAGGAAAGGAGTTTAACTTTCTGGATAATCTAAATAACATCATATTGAACATTATTGCTTATTTTAACAGCAAGTAGAGAAAGTGGAAGACCAAGGAGGAAGAGAAACAACAATAGAGAGAGAGTAGAGTTAAAAGAGATACAAGTTTACTGGAAAAGAGTCATAGCCAATAAGGAGGAGAGATATATGAGAGAAGTATGTAGGGTGGGAGGAAGCTAGGGGAGAATGGAGGAGGCACAACAGAATAGGGCGAGAAAGAGGGTTAAGAAGGAATCAACATTTAGTCAGGATTAGAGCAGGGACACATCCAGTGGCTTCTGAGGTATGTTCTGAGTTTTGTTTAAACAGAATAGTAGATGGAATGGAAGTAAGTTCGGTAGGAAGTTGATTCCAGTGTTTACCTATGGAGTTTGAGAAGAGGGAGTCACCAGCTAGGTTATTAGATTTGGTTAGGGTAACTAGCAGTTTGCTAGATGAGCGGAGTGAGTTCAGATTAGCATATGGGGTTAAGAGGTTAGAAAGTACAGGTGTGTTAAGAGATTGGTAGAAAGCTCTTTGGACAAATGTAAGTTGGGAAAGAAGTAACATGTTTGTCAGTTCAAGCCAGTTCAGTTGCTGCAGATTCAGACAGTGGTGAGTTCTGAAAGGCTTCCCAGTAACAAATCTAGCTATGTTATTGTAGGTAGTAGACAGTTTGGAAAGATTGTTTTCTTGAGGTTAGTATAGATGGGAGAAGCATAGAGAAGAGTGGAAATGAGATGAGAGTGGGCAAGAGTAGCTTTGGCTGGGGAGGTTAAGAAAGTCTTAATTCTATAGAGAGCCAAGTTTCCTGTTTACACATTTAATGGTATTATTGATATGACAGTCAAAGGTAAGATTGTTGTCAATTGTGACACCTAGCAGTTTGGTAGTAGGGTCAGGTGATATAATGGTTCCATTGTTAGATAAGATAGTGAAATCTAAAGCTGGGGATCTGGTAGTAGGCTTAAAGAGTAAGAGTTTGGTTTTTTTTGCGTTTAGGAGTAGGCAACGATTTAATAACCAAGTTTCTACTTTGGAAAATACAGCTTGAGTATTAGTTTGAAGTACGGAAATGGATTTAGCAGAGCAAATTAGTGTGGAGTCATCAGCATATTGTATACAAGTAGCCTGGGGAATAGCTACTTGTAGGTCATTTATAAAGAGGGAGAAAAGAAGAGGTCCAAGAATAGAGCCTTGGGCGACCCCAAGTGAGATTGGGAGAAGAGATGAGAGTTCCTTATTCCAGAGGACGGCCTGTTTCCTGTTAGTGAGATAGGAACTAAACCAGTTGATAGCCTTAGCTTCTAAGGAAAGAGATTCGAGAATTTTTAAGAGGAGAGAGTGGTTGACCATGTCAAAGGCTTTGGACAGGTCAATAAAGAGAGCTGAAGACAGGATGTTATTATTACGATTCTTGTTAATAAAGTCTGTGAAGGAGAGGAGAGCGGTGGTTGTGCTATGAAAAGGCCTAAAGCCATGTTGACAGTTAGTAAGAATGTTGTTTTTTATTAAGTGGTTCATTAACTGATGGTGAACACATTTTTCCATGATCTTTGCAAGTGGGGATAAGAGAGCTATGGGTCTATAATTAGAATAATCATAGGAGATCCCTCCTTTATGTAAGGGTATGATGTGAGAGATTTTCCAGATATCAGGTATGGTTTCTTCATTTACAGTTCTATTAATGAGAATGGATATAGGATAGGCTATTTCAGAGGCTGCTTTTTGAAGGAATTCAGATGGCAGTTGGTCAGCTGAGGGGGAGCATGGTTTGAGTTTGTGGATACATTTCAGAATAAAGGAAGTAGAGATGGGTTGTAGCCTAAAGGTTGGTAGCTTGAAGGATGCAAGGTCAGGGATATTAGTGTTGTCACTAGAGATGAGAGGCCAAGGAATTAATAGTATCAATAAAGAATGAGTTGAAAGTATTGGCCGTATCAAGTGAATTCTTTTCAGACCGGAAGGGGATGGAGTGGTAGTGTGTCCTGGGTGATGAAGTTTATTTAGGGTTGTCCAGAATTTTTGAGGGTTATTATGATTTGCTTGCTGGAGATTACTATAATAACTCCTTTTATCAGAGAAGATAGCTTTTGGTAATGTTTCTTAGGTGCCTAAAGTCTGATGGTCTATTGGAGATTTGCTAGTTCGCCATTTTGTCCAAGATTTGTTTCTAAGTAACATTTTTTGTCTTGTATCTTTAGATAGCCAAGGGGCAGGTTTAGATTTAATTCGGATGGAGCATTTTGGAGCATGATTATCTAGAATTGTTAGGAATGTGGTATTGAAGTATAGGACAGCTTCTTCAAGAGGAAGTGTCTTTAGTGGGTTCCAGTTACAGGCATTTAGTTCACTTTTAAATTGAATAGGGTTGAATCGTTTAAGATCGCGTAGGGTCCTATAGATGGGAGTATTGTTATTTTGACTTATAATATAGGTTAGTTTGTGATCACTAAAGTCATCGGGTAAAGTTCCAGATTGATATTTTAGTAGAGGTTTGTTAACAAGAATCCAATCAAGAATACTTTCTTTGTTGTTAGGTTTGTTTGTCCTAGTAGAGGTGTCTATTGTCTGTGTAAAGCCATGGAGGTTAATATGAGAGGCTGGGTTGTTAGTGTTTAACGAGGACCAGTCAAGGTTAAGGTCTCCAAGTATTATGGTTTCTTGTGGGTAGGTGGAGGTGGCCCAACTGAGGATATTTTCTATGGTAGTAGAGTTATTTCCAGGAGGTAGATAAATACAGATAATATAGATAGATTTTTAGGGTTTAGTTGAAGCTTTGAGATAAGAAGTTCAGTCTTGGTAATGTCCAGGTTCTCATTGGGTACTAATGTTACATTTAGTTCAGTTTTGAATAATATTGCCACTCCTCCTCCTTTTTAGTTTAGTCTTAAGATGTTGTAACCTGGAGGAATAATTTCATTATCTGTAGTAAAGGGTTTTAACCAGGTTTCAGTTAAACAGAGAATATCAAAGGAGTGGTGTTCAAGAAGGGAGTGGAGATGGGTGATTTTGTTATTGACACTTATATTAAGGTGCCCTATGAGTAGAGTATTTGCACTGGAGGTTGGTATTAGTAGGGAAGAGTTTAGTGTAACAGGTATAGCATCAGATGTAGAGGCTAAGGGCCCTGGGTTTGGGTGAATGTCCCCATCTGCCAAGATGGAGTGGTTATATTCGAGGTAAGCTTTGTTAGAGAAGTTCAGTAAGTATTTTAGTTTCCTAAGCAAGAGATTCTGGATTTTAATATGAGACAGCCTATGATATCTGGCTAGAAGGTAGCTAGGGGTAGATGTAATATTTACATGAGTAAAGTTTAGGCTTTGAAATCAAAGGCTGTATGTTTGGGAGAGTAGATAAGGTGGTAGTTAAGGTGTGATTCATAACAGGTCAGGAAGTAGGGTAGTGTGAGAGCAAGAGAAGTACTCAGTAGAAGTGTTAGCTTTAACAGAGTAGTTTCTGTTACAGAGGTCTTAGAAGAAGTTTTGTAAGCTTTGATGGACATGTTGAGGAGAGAAAGAAAGGAAGAAGCAAAGGAATTAGACTCAGATTATAGAATAAGTAAGACAGGTTAGATGAATAAGTTAGAGTAAGTATTTATCTTTGGGTGGGGAGGGAAGATAGGAGGGTAAGAGCGGAAGGTGTAGTTGGTAGGGAGGTGCTAGTACGGTAGGAGGTCTGGATAGGTGTAGATGTAGAGGGGGTGTGGTGTGTGAGGTATAAGGCTAAGTGGGGTGGGTGGGATAAGGGGGTAGGGAGGAGAGGGCCGGGCAGAAACAGTTAGAGAAGAGAGTGAGTCAATCAGCTTAGCAGGAAGCTGAACAGTACTGTTTCATATGCTATGTAGTTTAAGTAGTAAGTTAGGGAGAGTTAGGTAGAGGAAGATGGAAAGGAGAAGGCAAAAAACAAGAATATAACAGGCTCAAGGTATGTGTAGGATGTATACAGTTTGCAGTGGGAACCTGAGAGGGGTAATAGAAAGTAAGTAAGCAGGAATATTAAGATACAGTCATTTGGTGAATTAAAATGTAGGAAAAAGAGAGAAAGGAGTGCAACAGCCAGGGAAGTAGTGTAGAGACAGTGAGAGAACAGGAGAGGCTAGGCAAGCAGGACGTCACAGCTATAGTAAAGCTAGCGGATGAGGGGGACTTCAGGTCAACCAGGGGCAGGAGGGAGAAGCAATAATAGATGAAAGGGGAACTGTTAAACATAAGCATCTCAGAGATGACCAGTCTGATAAATAATTAACACAGTCTTTAACATTGTTATTAATCTGGCACATGCTTTTTTTTTAAATGCTATCAATACTGTTGTCACTGGCATATTGCTTTGTAAGAGAATTACATGTTGAAAGCTTAGATGCAAAAAGTCATTGGGTATAACAGGTGCTAATTTAAGTTTTCATCAAAACCACTATGAAGGAAATGGATCTTTCTTTTTTTTTTAATAATTGGTGGGAAGGAAATATTTATTTGAGTGTGAAAACCACCATTTGTTCGGTATAAAGGGAAAATACTTAGTTGCTAGTAAAAGTAAATGCAACAAGTGTGCTGCCGAGGAAAACCTAACTGGAAAAAAGAGTTAAAGACAGTAGATTCATTATGACAACTTACTAGAGATTGTTTTGAAAAATAATTTTCTGACATTCGACAGTGTTGTTTACCATTAATTCACAGGTTTGCCATGGGGTCTTCCTGTGGTGGTTTATTTACGAATATTGTGATGATACAGTGGAAGAAGAACCATTTACTTACATCCCAGTTCTTTACCTAATGCAAATTTTATACACGGTTCTTGGATGACATCTTTATTTTATGGGATGGAAGAGAAGATTTAATTCCTTCATTCATCCAGTTCATCAATGATTCCATTCCATTCCTTAAATTTACGTATAATTGTAACAGTGAACACATCTCATACCTTGATGCATGGCTTACTAAAGATGACTAAAATGCTATGTTTATCTCTAAAATATATTGAAAGAAAACATACTCTAATACTTTTTTTTTTTTCATTTTGACAGCTCTTACACTATCACAGGGGACAGTTCATGCATGCTGCCAGGATGGTTTTGAGAGGAATACTTCTGGAACAAAAACTTAACTTTAAAATCCATGTTCCTTAAAAGCAGTTATCCAACTCCTTTATATTATATTTTCTAATGCAATGTATGAGGTGATAAATAAAAAACAAATCTGTTTTTCTCCATTTTTACTTCAAAAAAGTGACTCTCATCTCATACTACAAACCAGTCCCTCCAACTCGGGGGGGTAACTGGTGGGGTATCTAATGCAGGTAATGATGTATATTGCTCTTTTATTACTGTTCACCAAAGACAGTCTGTTAATAAAACATATTCTTGAGAAGAATTGGACTATCTTATCAGAGAAGCATCCCTTAAGAGAAAAGCATTGACATCTAGAAATAAAGTCCAAGCTATAAACCAATTTGCTCTTCCTGTCTTAACTTACAGTTTTGGAGTGATTAACTGGCCCCAAAAGCTGTTGAATAGATTAGACAGGAAAAGAAGAAGGATGCTTCATGCTCATCAAATGATTTATAAAAATCAGTGCATACCAAAACTATATATTCCCCATTCTGAAGGAGGTATGGCCTCCTCTAAATTGACTACATGTGTAGATCTACAACAGTGGGACTGCATACATATCTGCTGACCTCAAAAGACACAAACACAGTGAAAGTTTTGAAACATGAGGAGAATAAGTCTAAGATGATTTCCCTGCTTAGTTTAGCAGAAGCATATCGGCATCAAGCGGGAATGGAAATCAAACCAGAAGCAGATAAAAATCAGGTAGCAACTGAATGTACCAAAAAAATAAAAAAAATGAATATAAGGTGAAGGATCAGATGAGAAGGCAAGAAATGTGGAAAATGCATAAATATAGTTGCAAGTATAGGAAACTCTTAGAACAACCTCATCTTGATAAGGATCGGATGCAGGAATTGTTAAGGAAAGGTGAATTTAAACCAAAAGATAAAAAGTTAATATTGACAGCCCAAGACAGTGGACTACATACACATTGGTTTACAAAGCCCATTGAACATGTAGGAGAAACAGACAAATGCAGGTTTTGTAAAACAGAATTGGAAACAGTTGCACATCTTGTTGTTGGTTGTGATATACTAATGGCAGAAGGAGTGTATACTGAAAGGCATAATAATGTAGCAAGATTGTTGTATTGGGGGTTGTGCAAACATTATAATATTGAAATAGTTGAAAAACACTGGAAACATGAACCATAAAGCATCATAGAAAATGATGAAGTTAATATCACATGGAATCATCCACTACCGGCAGTTCACAAAATAGATGCAAGAAAACCAGATATAGTAATCCGTAAAAAGAAGACAAAAGTAGCAAAATTAGCACTGATTATTGAAATCGTTACACCCAGTGACTACAGCATCTTATGTACAGAGAGACACAAAGTCATAAAGTACCAGGATTTGCAGGCAGAAATGGGGGCAATGTGGAAGAAAGATACCCAGACAGTTCCAGTAGTAGTAGGAGCAACAGGTCTTATAAAAAATAATTTACAATCATATTTAGACATATTACTAATACATGTAACTCCATACGAACTGCAGGAGGGGTCATTATGGGGAACATTGTGGGTGCTGTGAAGAACACTTCTGGCTGGCATCAAAGAATGAAACCATATTAATTTCATGAACTTTAATCATACTTTGACTTAGGAATAGGGTCTATTCCCATTATGGTATTAGAAAACCAAAAGACTTGGAGAAATTAAAAAAGGAGAGAAAACATTGGTGAGAAATCCAGGATTACATACTGCAGGGAAGCTAATCTAAAGGCCTTGTTTGAGAAAGAACTGAAACAGACTACTACAAAGGGAATGAAAACATGTGGGGGTTGCAACTATTGTAAGTTTATTACTATCACATAACAACTACAGTTCAACCAGTATTTAATTAACATCAACAGCCTATATACTTGCAGCTCTACAGGGATGGTTATACTGTGCCACCTGTAGTCCATGCCCTTGTTCTATATCGGAAAAAATGAGAGAAAACTCCATGAGAGAATTTATGAACACAGATATGATATCAGAAAAAAGAAATTGATAAGTGCATTAGCTAATCATATCCATGAAAATCCTGCACATGATTTTAAATGTTATATTGTTGAACAAATCCATTCACAAGATAGGCATGGCCCATGGCAACTCCATCTTGAACATTGTGAGTTATACTGGCAGCTTAAGTTAAATTCTAATAAGTGGTGTGGCTATTTTTATGTAATAACTTCTTAAATTACTGCAGTTTTATACATAATTCATACATAATTTTAACATCTTATATTTTAATACAAAGTTGACTACTTGTTCAACTTGGTTTTATGGGGTCTATATTAGATCATCGAAATGGCAGAATTTCGAATGATCTAATATCGAACAAAATATTGTGAATGCTGAAAACAGCGAAGCTGCACAAAACCGAATTCTTTCCTAGGGAAAGAATTCGGTTGGCTGTTGTGGCTTCACTGTTTTCAGCGATGCGGTGGAAATTTACAAGTTGTGTTAAGGTAAGTGTGTGATTGTGCGGACATTCGGGTTAGGGCGCAGGTTGAGTGAGTTAGGGTTAGGGCACGGGTCAGGTAAGTGTGCGATTGTGACAGAATTTGGGGTTGGGGCAGGTTAAGTGAGTTAGGGTTAGGGCGCGGGTGAGGTGAGTGTGCGATAGTGACAAACCTTAGGGTTAGGGTCTGGGTTAAGGTAAGTTGATAGATAGTAGTGTATGTGCAGTGTAGTGTAGGGTTAGATGTAACTTTTAAATGTATGTGTGTGGATTGCTGCTTTTTAGTGTGCTTGTGGTATGTGTGTGTTTCTCGGAACAGCAATTTTTTCCCTGGGAAAAAAATTCGCTGTTTTGAGGTTTCGATATTTTTAGGGTTCGGGTTTTGCAGTTTGACATTATGGCATTCGATAATGAGCCATTTCGATGATCTGATATAGACCCATTTTATGCTTTAGTACTTGGTTTTGTTTTATATCTTAGTGCTTGTTGATTCATCATTTAACATAAGTTACTTTAAAAAATGAGCTGGCTTTGGAATTCATGCTGGGAGCTTGGCTAGCACATGACTGTTTTCAGTAACTCTGACTGGTTTTAGGTTTAAATAAAGGAACCAGGGAATGTTTGTATGTTTATCTGATGAGGTTTCCAATAGGGAAACAAAAGCACTTATGTGTATATCTTTTATATTCATCTTATTCAATAAACAATTGAACCTTGTCTGGAGGAGTTGAAGAGTAGTCAATCACACTGCAATTTCTGAGTTGGTTTGTGCTCTCTTGTTTGTGTTAGCTAAAACGTACATTTTTCATCCAGAAAAAAGGAGGTCATTGTCCCACTGTACTCATCCCTCATTAGACACATTATAGAATACAACACCCCATTTGGTATGTACCTCTCAAGACATCTGCAACAACTGGAAAGGCTGCAGAAATACCTCACTAAAAGACTCACAGGCCTAAAGCAGATGCCCTATGCTGACCACCTTAAAAAACTCCAGCTATACTCTGCTGCATATTGTCTACTTAGAGGCGATCTCTGCTTAACATACAAGGCCATGTCAAACCCAGAGCTGTTGGACATGCTACACTTAAAGAAATCCCAATCCCTCAGAGCCACACGCTACAGGGATCTAAACCCTGTCATCACAATAAACAAAACATGCTGGAGGGATATGTTCCTGACCCAGAGACTACCCAGACTCTGGAATAGACTGCCCATACATGTCAAGCAGAGCACCTCATTGGCCCTCTTCAAAGGGAACCTTGATGATTGGATGGGAGAAAGAAAATTCACCCCGGGGATCACATCAGTTGCCCTGCTAGACAGGGTCCAGGGAAATAAATAGTATGGGAAGAAATAGCCAGGGAATTGTTATGGCTAGGCTTGTATAGGCCCTAGGGCCGATAGCCTAGTACCAACCTATGAACCTATGAAATTTTTACGTAACTTTATGATTAATGTGTCTTGTCATCTGCAACTTTTTAAACTTTTTCTTGCTTCTTGGCTGTGTGACATCACACCAGAAACGTGAACATTTATGGAGAGGTTGAAGTACATTGCTGTTAACTGGATAAGGTTTATTATGTTCTGGAGGAACACCACTGAATGTTGTAGATTTTCTGAAATGGTGCTAGTCTGTTGATGTTCTTTGAGGCTTTTTCTGAAGCAGTGTTTTCAGTGAACACTGGTGCTCTGCAATTTGCCTAACAGCTGCAATTATTGTATGTCATCTGCTCTGGCTGTTTTTGTATGAAGTTTATATCTGGAATATCAGTGGTGTCTTACTGAAAGGTCTGCTCTGTAAGGAGTAACTGTAATGTTGTCGGCAGTGGCCTTATTCTTTATGGAGTTCACAATCTCCCATCTGGAAAAACACTGGTGTGCTGCTGAAAAGTCTGCTATGAAACACTGCTGACGTAGTTACTGATAGACTGGAAAAAAGTGTTGCTGTCAGAGATTGCGTTGACTTGTCCATGAAGTCCGTTTTGCAGAATACATGTAGTCTGACTGCTGATAAGGTTGCTATGGGGTTTTGGGACTTATTCTAAATATTGTCCCCCCCCTCCATCGATGGTAGGTTCACCATTGAAAGAACAGATAAGGCTGTAGTATGCTGGAATGAACTGGAAACAACTGAACTGAGACTGGAATGAATGTCTTTATCTGTTAATTACCCAAACTTGTGCTGAGCAGGCGTCCGTCTTTCCTTTATGGGCCAAGTCTTTTGTACTTTTCACAATGAATTCTGCAGATGCTCTAGTTCGGTTAAAAATGCTTTATTAGATGTTAACAATATCCAAATACTGTCTCCAATAACAGTGCTGATAAACAATAACAGTCTGTAGAAATTCTGGAATGCTGGATAACAGTAACAGTGCTGACAAATATTCAAAGTTTCTGCACATATATTCTGATTCTCTTGAATAATATAAACGGCAAGTGTCTGTACTACAAACACCTTTTGCATATCAGTCCAAAAGCTAACTTAACTGACTCAACTGCTCAACTGACTGTATCTGAAGTATTTCCTAATAATACCAAAACTCTGTAATGTTTTACATGCCTCTTTAGCCTTGATTTTCAAGCCTTGTTTTGCATGAGCCTCACAGTACCTTTCTATTCTTTATCTAGCATCCCATTGCAAGTACACATATATTTCCCTTGAGAAAGGAACTTTATGTAGCTTTATTTCTGCACATCCCATGCTTAGCCAGCAAGACTATATTTTTCTTTCTACTGAATTGTCTTTTCCTGAAACTGAATGCATACATGAAAACAAAAGACTGACTATATTTTCAGGCCTACTATTCTACCTTAATGCACTATAGTGAATTCACCAAGAATAAAGTAAAAACCCTCAGTCTGACAGAGAGAGAAAGACATGAAGAGGACCATTAGGTAGCAGAAATGATGAAGAAAGGTCAGATAACATGGATCAAAACAAAACCAAGGAAAATATAAGCATGGCAAATAACAGGGAAACATTGCATTTTAAAGAGCTCAATAAGTCCATTGTGAGTCAATCACCCAAGGGCATGTCTAAAATTTTAGACTGGGGGAATAAGTATATACTTATTACTGGTGATCCCACGTTGAGAGGAAAGTAAAGTGAAAGATGGGATATGTGTATTGTTTGAAAATGAAAAATGTATGAAAAAGTAATAATAGAAACAAGATTTGGTTATATGAATGTTAAAGTACACTGGACTTTGGAAAGGATGTTAAAGAAATTGTATATTTAAGCAATGACTTAACTTTCCAGCTACTTTCACAGACATCTTTCTCGCCTCTTCTCTGAAGGTATAAGACAAAAGAAAACAATCAATTTTTCCAGCTTTTTAAGGAGATATTGCTTGATAAATGGGATAGGCTATATTAAAACATGGGATCTTAGATAAGAAGAAACTGTTTGAGCATAATAGTGTTCATGTAATCCACAGAGGAAACAAAACTGGTTGGTCATTTACTCTCAAAAGACGTGAAGGCTTTTTTGGAGGGAGACTATAACATATGCGGAAGAACACATTGAAATTATATATGTGCAAAATGGGTCCACTTCATATGACTGAAAGCTCAAAATACTGAAAACTCATTTGACTGAATTTCAGAATACTGAAAGCTTACAATGCTGAATTGTAAAATGCAAAATGAGTGTTTACAGTACTTTAAGGTAAGTAAAGGGCATATGCCCTTTTCGGTTTACTATCATAATATCAACGAACAAAATATTTTGTGACTAAATCAGTGAACCAAAACCATGGAAAAAAAGCCACAAATTACAATGTCAAATCAGCTGAACGAATTCAGCTGATTCAACACTAAAATCAAACACATCAGGTGATATCTGTGTAGGAGCATAAAAACACTAAACTCCTACATCTAACATCACATTTTTGCAGGGGGCTGAGGAAAGGGATGAATTTCCCAAACTGCACTTTACCATGAACTCTGACAGTACTTTCAGTTCATATCAGTGAATGCACAGTGCATTCGCTGATATGAACTTTCCACACAGAGATGTTCAGCAAGATGGGCACTCGAAAATCCAACTTTCAAGTGTTCCATCTGCGGACAATCTTGTTCACAATTTTCATCCTAAACCACCCTTTTCCTCACTATAGTGTGATCCTGGAGTTAGTATATATAGTTTGGAGGGTGTGGGGGCGCAGTCCCCCACCTAGTTTGGTTTTATATCATCTGGTGGCTGTTAATAAGGTAAGTAAGTAGTTTTTAATTTTGGAAATAGTTGTTGGTATTGTAAGTGTGCATTTTTTTCTTTTATAGTTTTCATCTGGTGAGATGAATTGTTGGTGATATTTGAGTTGTTTATTTGGTATTGTGAATCTAGGTTTTGTGAATGTTAATGTTATTTGTAATGAAATGTTTGGTATTCGTGGATCTTTGCATTTTTTGTTATGTTAAGCAATTCACAGGTGAGGGGAAACATGTCATGTCTATGGCTTAACATTTTGTATTTTGCAATTCAGCATTATAAGCTTTCAGTATTCTGAAATTCAGTCAAATGAGTTTTCAGTATTTTGAACATTCGGGATTGTGGACTCAGTCAAATGAATTTCAGCATTTTGAGCTTTCAGTCATGTGAAGTGGACATGTGCAAAACGCATAATTTAAACAACAAACTAGTAGATCCCACTGAGGTTGTCTCAGGAGGTGAATGATGTAATCTTGATTACATAAACTTGGTTTAGTCAGCCCAGACTTCCACTTGTATTGTTAAACTACACTGGTGTGCATAGCTTTAGAAATAATAAACTGAGTGATAGGACACCAGTTCATATTAAAAAAACACATTTTAAGCAGTGGAATGTCCATTAATGAAAAGTGGTGAAATGATTGATCTCAAAGTCAGAGTGCACACAAAACAATATCTAAACATTATACTTTTTTAATAAAACCCCATCACAGGACAAACATTAACACAAAACAGTGTATAAACATGGTACTTTTTGTATAAATGCCCATCACAGGACAAAACAGACTTGTAGAACTTTCTAGATGACTTAGCTTTAGCATTTAATAAATATCCCAGTATATTCACAGGTGACCTTAAACTCCCTGGAATTTGCTGGAAATTTTAAGAACAAGTAATAGGAAGGTTAGGAAACTGCTGGCTCTAGCTAATGAAAAAAAATACATTTGAACTTTTAAAACAGCAAGAGCAACACAATATTATATGTGACATGGGTCAAAAAAGAAGTAAGGAAGACTGAGAGATTATTATTAGGATTGGGAAGGTCAGCAAGAGACAACACAATATTATATGTGATATGGGTCAAAAAAGAACTAAGGAAGACTGAGAGATTAGTATGAGGATTGGGAAGTTCTGCAAGAGACAACACAATATTATATGTGAAATGGGTCAAAAAAGAAGTAAGGAAGACTGAGAGATTAGTATGAGGATTGGGAAGTTCAGCAAGAGACAACACAATATTATATGTGATATGGGTCAAAAAAGAAGTAAGGAAGACTGAGAGATTATTATTAGGATTGGGAAGCTCAGCAAGAGACAACACAATATTATATGTGATATGGGTCAAAAAAGAAGTAAGGAAGACTGAGAGATTATTATGAGGATTGGGAAGCTCAGCAAGAGACAACACAATATTATATGTGATATGGGTCAAAAAAGAAATAAGGAAGACTGAGAGATTATTATGAGGATTGGGAAGTTCAGCAAGAGACAACACAATACTATATGTGATATGGGTTAAAAAAGAAGTAAGGAAGACTGAGAGATTATTATTAGGATTGGGAAGTTCAGACCACAGCAAATTAGAATAGGAAATCCTGCTTCATAAATCTAAACAACAGAGAGGAATGATCCAAAATAAAAATATGTATACAGTAGAGAGTGAATTATCTGAACTAATTGGGACCTAGGGTAGTTTGGATAATTAGACTGTTTGGATAATCAAACATGTAATTGAACTGGATGCAAAACTTCTAAAATCTTTTTTTTTTTATCTGTAAGCAGGAATATACTTTTCAACCATTCAGTGATTCCAATGAACAATAAAGAACATTTTTCACATACGAGCTGTCTACAATCTCAAAATACATGCTCAAGCAAATAAGTATAAAGTTTACATATTCAGATTTTATGATTTTTCCTACCCAAAAACTTTGGACGGGTGGTTCTGATAACTGACGTTTCGGATAATCAAATTTTGGATAATCGACTCTCTACTGTAAGTCAAATTACTAACAAACTACATTAATGCTGGACAACTAGGAGTAGAAAATCAGGACACTTCCAAAACTTGGTAAATTTTATGAATGTACTGACCATGTCATAGAAAGAAAGCTTCATTTCATAAAAAATTAAAAAGGAAAGTAATCAACTAATCTTCTGGACTAAAAAGTTCACTGTTATGGCAACTGGAAGAAGCATCTATAATGAGCAAATACCCTCAAAAGGGTAACTTCATCAGATACCATAGATTAAGGTCATGTTTTAGGAAGGTTCTTAGGAAAGCACAAAGCAAATATGAATGCACATTTGTCAAGCATACCTCTCAACCTCTTAGAGTAAGAAATCTGGACAAGCCATAAAAAAGTGGTACAAATCTGGACAATTTTGAAATATTGCTCTTACAAACTTAGAAAGTTGATAGAATAACAGGTTTTGCATTAGCATGAAATTTCTGAAGGGTATGAAGTCTAAAACGCAAATGTGTGTCATTATTTTCTAAGTTCAGTCTTTAATAAATTGCCACTAATTTACCAGAAAGCCACAATTTTATGAAAATTGGACCAAAAATATAAGACAAAAATCTGGACAGTCTGTGAAAATCTATACAGTTGAGAGGTATATATCTCTACTATGTGCCCAGAATAAGAATGCTTTCTATGAACACATTAGGGCACACATTAAACAAAATCCAGGGACGCCTAATATACTGTCAGATAATGATCAATGTGTGGAAGAAGATACCATGGTTAGCACTCTTTGTAGTTTGTTTTTCTTTAGCCATTGTATGGGGTCATGTGAAATATCATCAGTGATAACCAAAAGTCCTCAAATGGCTGCCCAATCATTTCAGACAAAGAAGTAAAAGAGGCACTACAGAAAATCAGAGCAGTCTCAGCACCAGGCTCATATAACCTGAATGGGTTATTTTTTAGGAGAATTAGAGATAACATAGCTCTACCTCTGACATTTCTGCATAACTAGTACCTTATGAAGGGTATATTCTAGAAGGTCAGAAGGAGGCCATTATTGTGCCAACCTTAAAAATGCTAAGGTAACATCAGTTGAGTATTACTGACCAATTATCCTGAATAAGGCATATAGGCATATGTAATAGTTTTATTTGGAAAATGTTTTGAGGGAGGTCTTTTGAACAATAATATTATACAGCATGGATTCTGAGTTGATACAGCATACATGACAAATCTTCTGTGATTCTAACACAATTTGACTGATGTATCATAACAAGGACTAAATGATGACATCATTCTCTTTGGTCTGTTAAAACCATTTGACTCAGTCCCATATAACTCAATTATGAATCAGTAGGAACTGTAAGTGCTCTGAGAATACTGCTGGTGTGTGTATGCATTGAATTTCTTAATTTTAAGTTTGTATATGGCCACGATTTATTGATTTTTGCTCTTATTCTATTACACTTTGTTTTACTTAGAAAATATTTTTTGCCTTAAACTTTTTTTTTTTTTGAAGAGTTAAAAGTTCTTGGGTAGTGTCAGTTAGAAAAAAATCCTTTTCCATTCACTTATTGTGAAGGAATTAAACCTTATTTAGTTGTGGAAAGAGCTGAGAAGTACAATTTCTTATTTTGGGCAAACAGAACAGGAAACAGTTTAATCATTGTGAGCACAAAGTGCTTTGCTATTACTACTGAAGGTATGTAACTGTACTGGATTTTTCTATCCACCCAGCTAGTCCCTGTTGTGCTTTTAAACTTGGTGGCTTTTGAGATGCCCGTCCTTACTGAAAATTGTGTTTTGGAAGTTCCTCTCAATCTCATCTCATCTACTGATAGTATTGGGCACTAGAAGATCAAAATATAACATATCTGGGACAAGATTACTGATCACTGAATAGCTATCTCGGGAATTAGCTTGGGGTTAGTGCTTCTGATTTTGCTCCTGGTGAGGGTATGACACTGGTACATTAGTTCCTAGCCTTCCAAGAGATTACCAATCACTGGAAAGCCTCAGACTTGCTTCATAGGATCCAGCCTGGGATTAATGTAGCTAACATGTTCCTGGTGACAGAAGGAGAAGAGGGACATTGATTGCTGATGGTCTCTGACTGGGCAGTGTATATGGGATGATTGCTGATTGCCTCTGACTGGGCAGTGTATATGGGATGATTGCTGATTGCCTCTAACTGGGCAGTGTATATGGGATGATTGCTGATTGCCTCTGACTGGACAGTGTATATGGGAGTTCTCTGATTGGTCTGGTTGTAGTTTTGTTGAGAACCCCTTGGAGTATTTGTAGCTTTCCTTTCTGGAATGTTGTGCTGTGCTGCTGTACCTGCTAATCAAAGTATCTAACAAGAGAAGGCTATAGCAAATATACTAAACTCAGCAACATCTAGTACAGCGCTACTTCACAGGAAGCAGCTTGGGATTAGTGCTGCTGTTATCCATCTGGTGAGAGAAGGAGCAAAGGATCTTTGATTCCCAGCTGTGTGGTGCTGTAGTGTGAACATTACTAATACCCAGATAGTAGCCAGTTGGTGAATCACTACCATTCATCATTCTTGGCAGACCTTTTTTCTACTATGTACTGCTAAATTAGCTACCATCTAACCAAACTTGAGAGTATCAAACTAAATACTTAATCCCAACATCTTCAGGTTCTGCAACATCAGTCTCCCTCTACCTTTGAGTACTGTGACAGACTCTAGTCCTCTAATCTCTAGCAATATGGCTCAGCAGTCTGCTTTCACTGCAGCTGTGGCCAGTCAGATCATGTTAGGTGTTCTAAGGCAGCAAAGCTAAAGTCTTATTCTTACCAACTGCTCACTGCATTTACAAGCTGATAGTACAACCCGTGGAAGATACTAACATTTAACAAACCTAGAGGCAATCTGCTCACATCAACCCAGTATAGAGGCAAGCATCATAACTCCACAACACCACATCAATCATAACAGACCATAAGGTCCATAACTTACTCTAAGGTTGTAAGGAAACATTTGCTAAAATGTCTTAAAACACACACTAAATGATCCCACCCTCCACTACACAAGGCAACACCTGCTCTTCCTACACACTCACATATTGCAAATCCCCACTGCTCACCCAGGAGTCACCAGGAAAGCAGATCTAAGCCCATAATGACCATTAAGTCTGTTTCTGCACCGGGAAATGTTTTGGTCATAGGTGACTCTATAGTTAAGCATACAGCTTCCACACTCACCAGGCTGGGCAAGAATCAGATGACTGTAAGCTGTTTGACTAGCAACAGGATCCATGATGTCACAAGAGCCCTTAAACTAGGCAAATATGACTATGGCCTAGGAAGAACCCATGAGGAAGTAAATGACCCAAGGCCCTGTACCCAGAGGGACATGCAGAGAGACGTAATGAAAGTTACTATGCATGTGTTAGTGGCAGGAAAGAAACTAGTCTTGAGAAATATCTTAATTTCTACAAAGATGCTTAGATATCAAGAAAAGACAAAATAATTTGCTTTAAAAATTTCCTAAGTAGTTGAAGTCATTTTCAGGGGATCTAGTATGTGTCAGTTTGGAATGAGATATAATTCCTGCTTCACCAGAGATGGCTTACAGCTCTCATATTGGCTAAAGCCTTTGCTGCCACCCATATTATCTTTTTAGGTAGAGTCTCTTGTTGGGCATTCATACATACAACACTCAAACTTCAATTCAGACAGCACCACCATAGTGACAGTACTCAGTGCTAAGACAGAAAGGTGCCTGAATGTGAGGTGCTCTCTGTGAAGTCACTGAGGCATGATTTCAGTCCACAGACACTACTCCCTCTGTATCAGGGTTTAGTGCATTTCATTCCCTCAGGGCTTTTCATAACATTGGGGAGTATCTGTATTTGTCAGAAATACCATCGCTTCATGTCAAATTACCTATCACCTTAACCTGAAGCTCCTGGAGATCCAAATCACCATTAACAAATCCAATTGTTAATTCATTGCTAGCTACAGATTCCTATCAATGTTTCATGGAAATTACCTTAACAGCATTAAGGAGTTACATATCAAAACAAGCATCTTCTTGCTATGGAATTGTAATTACCCAAGTACTAACTGCCACACTTACACCTCTAGAAACAGATATGTTCAGTATTACCTAAACTTTGTTAATGTCAATGCATGCAAGCAAATTATAAAACTACCCACTACAGACTGTAATACCCTTGATCTGGTCCTTACCAACCTAGCCCCTACGTGTATTCCACCCTGCATCTCCTTATCCATAGTAAATCTGATCATAACTCAGCCATCTTCTCAGTCAGGCCTAATGGTACCACCCCACCACCAAATGAGACCATCTTTAGGGACTTCACCAGGGCAAACCCACTTCAGCTTGTAGAAGACCAATGCAAAATTCAGTAATCCCATATTAATAATTGTATAATAAAAGCAGGAAAATGTTAAAAAGTTGTTAGAAGTCCCAATCTCTTATCACAGGATCACAATGAAAAATGCTAGCAAGGAATGTAAGAGTACTATTAGAAAATGTAAAACAGTGTATGAGCTTAAGGCCCCTACAGACAGTAAAGGAAACTACAAATCTTTCTTCAGTTATGAAAGGAAATTAGGGAATGATGTCCAACAATCACTGATGTCATGTACAATTAAATCACATGTCCAGCAATCACTGATGTCATGTACAATTAAATCACATGTCCAACAATCACTGATGTCATGTACAATGATATCACATGTCCAGCAACCACTGATGTCATGTGCAATAATATCACATGTCCAGCAATCACTGATGTCATGTGCAATGATATCATATGTCCAACAATCACTGTCATGTACAATGATATCACATGTCCAACAATCACTGATGTCATGTGCAATAATATCACATGTCCAACAATCACTGATGTCATGTACAATGATATCACATGTTCAACAGTCATGTATGTCATGTACAATGATATCACATGTCCAACAATCACTGATGTCATGTACAATGATATCACATGTACAACAATCACTGATGTCATGTGCAGTGATATCACATGTCCAACAATCACTGATGTCATGTACAATGATATCACATGTCCAACAATCAATGATGTAATGTACAATGATATCACATGTCCAACAATCACGGATGTCATGTACAATGACATCACATATTTTAGTCAAAAAATCAGTTTTGTTACTGAGGATCACTTGTCTGCGATGAATAAAGTTTGTTGCTTTGGAACACTACCTGTGTTTCAGGATTTTTGGAAATTATTGTGACTGAGTTCATCAATGAAGTTTTAAGACCACATTTTCTCTGTTTTTTATTAACTTAAATAATCTAAATCACAATCAGTTTGGTTTTGTGACAGTCCTGTCTCCTAAACCAAGTAAGCTTCTTTGAAAAGGTTACAGAAGATTACAGAAGCTTTGAACAATGATGGTTGGTTATTTTGATCGAAGCAAGGCTTTTGACACTATCTCCCTTGCTGGTATAGTTAAAAAATTAGGCAAACTTGATGTAAACCCCTGTGTTATCTGCTTCAATTAAATTTGGCAGTCCAACAGATCCCAGGTTATGACTAATGCAAGTACCCTCTCTGACCATAAAATTGTAACTAGTGGGGTGCCACAGGGATCACTGCTGGGCCCTCTTCTGAATGGTATTTATTTTGCAGACATCGAGTTCAGTATCACAGGAGTACAGCTGAAATTTATTGATTTACTGATGATGACTACAAGCTAGGCATTGATATCCTCTCATCCACTGATACTAAACATATCCTGCAAGACTTGGAATATATACAAACTTGGTATACTGAAAATGGTCTCAAGTTAAATGCAAAAAAGTGTAGCATAGTAGCATTCGGTAAAAAAGCTGTTTCCATCACACTCCTCTTCAGACAGACACAGTCACAGCAGACCTGAGTACTTACACATGGGCATCTATCTCTCATTCAGTCATCATGATTTTACCATAGTCTAGAAATCCTATCTGGCCCACTTAACTTCCAAGGGAATGTCTTCAAGACAGAAACAAGTCATCTTGCTACTGTACTCTTCTGTTCTAATACCCTGCATTGAATAGAATGACCCTTTTGGTATGTATAAATCAAAGCATATTGCTCAACTAGAAAAGCCTCTAATATACCTTACCAAGAAAATCAAAGGCCTTCATTCTTTAACTATCCCAGTAGATTAGTACAACTGTCATTATACTCAGTACCCTACAAGCTGCTCCAAGGTAACCTGTAAGTAGACTCCAGGCTGTACCAAGGTGAAATGAGTCTTGTGTTTCAAGGGATGAAAGACCCAATCCTATACGACCTATTTCTTTGCAAAACCAGTGTTCTACAAACACCCACGCTATGAGTCTAAATATAGACCAAAAAAAAAAAAAAACAAGATTCACTGGAGAGATAAGTTCTTAACTCAATGTATTTCCATCCTGTGGAACAAGTTACTATTACAGGTCAAACAAACTGGTTCTTTGACTACCTGTAATGCTAGTTTTGATGACTGGATGGGATATGCACAAAGATTGGCACGTGCAGCCCTGCTCAGTTTAAGAGGCAAGTAATATCAAGTGCTTGAAAAGAGAGGCATAGACTGTTAAGAGTGTCTTGCTAAGGATGCTAATACTACAGCTTCTCATTTAGAGGGGCATGCCTGCAGAATATCCTTCTCATTAGAGATCAGCCATGTGACTAGTATTACACTTTCTAAGGATTTAGTAGATAAACTAGCAGGCAACGAGACATTTGATCAAAGATGTTAGCAGCAGGCTCCTAACTAGCCTTACGTGAGGCTGTGTGGTCCTGTGCACCCCACGATACATTGAAACATTGAATTGCTTAAGCAGCAGCCATGAATTAATGTTCAATGTTTAATGGGAACTGTTGATAATGTACTTGTGAATGTATTGTAGATTTAAGCCATAAGTGATGACAGGAACTAGGTAATATCCTATGATGGAGAGGTGTAACACTGAGGGTAAAGCCAAAAATAGGTGTTTAACATCAAAATGCTTTTAAACAGGCCATTACTCTGTTAACTTCTGTGTGTATTGCCATTATGCATTGTTATTATTTTAATCCTAATATTTGAAATTAGTTTTAATTGAAGTTTGGTTATTCTGTTTTGTGGCTGGGATTCAGCGATACAGCAGAAAAATGAGGGACAAATGGCTCATTATCAGTAAACTAGAGGTTTTTTTTTGATTAAGTGACATGCTCATTGTCACACAGTAGGCAGATGGGGGGGTGGAAGGAATCAAACCCAGTACCATGGACTACAGGAAGCATTTTTTAAAGAAATGTAATACAATAAGATAATATGAATTAATTAGCATGCTTTGAAACTCATGTATCCCACCCTGTTTCTGAGTAATCAAGCTCTACATATGGTTCTCATTTCTGCCAATATTAAATAGCATGCATTTTCTTAAAAAAATGAAGAAAAAGAAAGGTTGCCACTGATTCTCTTTGAAGGAAAATTAGGGATATCCTCAAAAATCAAGAACAAATTAAAAGCATGTTTGTCACTGAGCATTCAAAAAGGCATAAAATTAGTGTATGTATGTACCTCTCAACTGTAGAGTTGTGGACAATGTCCAGATTTTTGCCTCATATTATACTTTTAAAGCAAATCCTTGAGGACTGAAGTCAATAAATAATGACAGGCATGAGAGTTTCATTTATCATATTCTTGAGAAAATGTTAGATGCAAAACCTGTTGCTCTATTAACTGTCTTAAGTTCGTAAGAGCAATATTTAAAATGGGCCCCTGCTTTTGGGCCTTTGTCTCCCGATTATTTTTGTCTTCGTCCAGCAATATTGCATTAAGAGGTTGAGGGGCACGTGCACGCCTGACTTCTATACATAATTAGAGAAGCTTCGTATTCTTTATAAAATGCTTGGCGATACAAATCCACCTTTCCATCAAGTGTCTGGGTTGTTAATACGATGACTGCTTGCCCTGCCGAAGCACAGCAGCTCATGTCGTTCTAATCGGAGCGCATTGCCTTCCCACTGGCCCCCTGGATGGCTTTTGGCCTTGTCCCTGGGGTGTCACCTCACGCACGGAGATATGCGAATAAAAGTGCACGCAGGCACTAGCACTTTCTGGGAACAGTAATTATTAGAAACAGGAGTACTAGCAGTGGTGTTGCCATGCTTCCTTCTCCTCTTCCTGTTTAGAAAAATGTTGATGGCACAAAATGTTTAAGTGCACAAAATATACAAACAATTTACCTTGTACAGTAGAAAGCAAACACGGCTAGATATCTTACAAATTTAGATTAACAGCACCCTGACACTTTAACAGACTGTCCAGAAAGCCCCTGCGAAAGATTCAGCACTTATACAGCAATAAACAATACGTAAGCCCCCACTTCACCTACTCCAATACCTCTCAACTGTCCAGATCTTTGCAGAATGGCTAGATTTTTGTCTCATATTTTTGTTTTATTCCTCATAAAATGTGTGGGTTGCTGGTAAATCACTAAGGATTGAAGTCACTAAATAATGACATACATTTGAGTTTCAGGGTTTATATCCTTCAGAAAATCCATGCTCGCAGAAATAATAGCGTTCAAGCAATCTTCTGCGTTTATAAGAGCAATATTTAATAGCTGTCCCTATTTTAAGCCCCTTGCCCCCATTATTTTACGCTTTGTCTAGATGTATTGCTTTAAGAGGTTGACGGGTATGCGCTTCCCAATTCAAGCAGTTTAAAAAGAGAAAAAAATTAGGATGGTATCCTGGTTTGGGAAGGGGTGTTTTTGTCCATGCACAGACTGTACAATTTACATATACCAAGTAATAACTGCAAACAAAACATGCTAGTGCATTTTTTCTGTCCTACTTCCACATTTCAAAGCATTGGCACAACCTCTACATCCCACGTCTCGCTTCTATAATCACTTGAAAAAAACTAATTTCTGTTAACACTATAGGTATCCAATTGTTTCCAAATGTACCTGTAAAGGCCAAAATTACAAAGGTGCTTTTGTTTTACCCCTGCAAACTCATAGAACAGGTGTGTTCGCGAATTTATTGTAACGCTTGCGTAAGTGGTAACTATTATTCCAACCCATAGGAGACATGAAGACATTTGCTAAATTATACCTACAACAAATTTGCATAACATAAAACTGGGTTTTCTTTCCTTTTCTTCATAATGTTCTTAGTGTATTTATCAAGCGTTTTGGTAAAATAACGTAGACCACTAGCTGACTTTATAGGTAAAACCTTTCAGACCTGCAGCGTTCTATTAAAATAACCATTTTAAATAAATGTGTTAAGTTATAAAGGAATCTGCAATTTTTCTGATTATCAAACAATCAGTGTACAAATGTTTGACTGTCATTTTATAGTATATTACACATTGCGGGTTTGTATTATGTAACAAGTCCAACCAAGGCAAAACTCGGACTTGTATGAGTAACGCAGGGTATGAATACATACACTGAGAATGGAAAATATGGTCTTAATATAATTGCGTTTCTGTATGCGCATTTCTGTACGATTAATAAGAAATGAAAACAAACCACTAACCTTATACTGTACCATGTATCAGTGTCTAAATGTAAATACAGTCTGCGCGCCTGTGTGTGCGTGTGTGTACGCGTGTGTGAGTTGGGGCTAATTTGCTTTTACGGTGGCATTGCAAAACTTTGTTCAACATCTCTTTGAGTTTGCCTGACAGCATGCTTCAGTGAATGATACACATGATACTACCTCCGTGGAAAACAAATTAATAATGTTCGCCAGCCGACTGGTCTATAGCATTTCCAGATGAAAAAAAAGACGCGTTTTCGAAATGCTTATAAGAAATAATTAGTCTCTTCAAAATATATAAAGATGTACAGTATCTGTTATGAAGATCTTGCTGTTTTATATTATTTTGTGTAAACGTAATTACCCCGGTATTACCTTATTATAATATCCACACATAACATTACTAATTTGCGAAGGATGTAAACACTGTGTAATCTAAAGTAATAGCAACCAATAAATATTAAGTTATATCATATCCCTATGGTATTACAAATACGATTCAGTAATCCTTGACCTGTCTGTGCTATTTAAAGTATACCAAAGCTTATAGATATAAACTATTGGTTGTGTTATTTTCCTTCTTAATACCTCTCTTCATCAGTATTACTTCTTAGGTATAATTATATTTCTTTCTCAGAATCATTCATCTTTTGCTTATTCAAGCCACACTTTGGTACATAAACCTGATGCGTATCCCATCATAACGCTCAACCTTCTATCTCCAAAATGTGGAACAAACGGGTAAAATGTGCAACACTTAATGTTATATAAATAAGACATTCCTTGAGGAATTAGTATGATTTAATAGTATTTACCATACCTTCCTCATAAGATGAACCTGGACGACTGGATGGGAAACAGAAAATATACCTCTGGGATCCCATCTGTGTCCCTACTAGACAGGGAAAACAGGTGCTGACTTTGTGGGAGCATGGGTGAAATTCTTAACTAGACTTATAAGGGCATCCGGGCCAATAGCCTAGTATCATCATATGAACCTATAATGAGGTACACTTGACTTGAAAGTTGGGAGGATACTTACTTCCATCTTTCCATGCCTTTCAAGTGTAACCAAGGAAATTGGTATGGTAACGACTGCCACGCTTTTTAGGACAGTCTATACTTACCAGCTGTATCCTGCAAAATCAGACGTGCATACGGATTTAGATGAAAATATTTTTTAACTTTCTAAATGTTTCAAAAATGTGATACAACATTAGGAATATAATTAAAATGATGTAAACAATAGCAATATCTAAAATCATATAACACAGTTTTGATAATGAAGTGAAAACAAGCTGCATGCACTCTTTCATGATGTGATTTGTCCTATACGGAAGAGTGAAATATACGTCGGTGTGTGTCTGTGTACGTGTATATGGAGCAATTAATTTAAACATACAGTTTTGACTGAGTAATAAAATAAATCTGTTCATAGGCTGAGGTGTTGCCATGCATCCAGGACCTTCTGTAAACCCTGCTACTGTTTTCCTGTTCAGAAGTAACTTCACCATCGTTTTTTTTTTCTTTTTTTATACTTGTTTGGTGTTTTTTGCAGTTGCTCTTTCATTGCGAGTGTCAGCCAAATGAAGATAAAATGGTCAAATACAAAAACTGATTTATAGCTGACGAGCGTATATCTGGTAGAACAAATGTCTTAACGGCATTAAATACTGCATTACATAGATTTCAGACGTTCTCTGTTCCTTAATGAATAATTAAAACAAGACCAGACTAATATTATAGCCAGATAACACGTTACACATAACCATAAACGTTTAGGCTGTAATAAATCAGTCGCAGGCTTTCATTTCTGCTTAATTTTCTCAGCTGACGAAAATCCTAAACTATTAAATTATTAAATAAATAAAAAATTAAGTCATCTCAATTTACACAAGTCCCTGGCATTTCATATTAGACATATCACGGCTTGTACGCAGTGAGTCTTTTTTTTAAGAAAGCCAGCTTCATTATGCAAAAACATTTTTAGTAATGACTGGGAAAAAAGGGAAACACAGAAAATCGTAATCGCAACATGTAATTTTTTTTTTGGTAAATGACACAACATTTTCTCACCATTGAACTCAGAACATCTTTAACTAATTGAAAATGGTTAGTTTTCTAACTATGAGAATAGAAATGCCTAATAACAGTATTGTTTAATGTAGAAAAGTACCATGGATATATAGCTTCTGTTATAAATAAAATCTAAACAAACACTTCCAGTGAGGTACAGTAAAAACCCTCAAATGAAGCTTTAACCATTTCCTATTCATTCTTTTGGCTATGTAATACGCAAGAAATGAGACTCTACACATAACAGTTGGCACTAAAAGTCTCTTAAACTCAAGAACTTCTCATATTCGTGCCCGCCTTCCGCACAGTCATACACACGCATAGACGCACGCCCGCACATCCCCGTTTGTCTTCCCTAAGTGTATCTATATGAGAATTTCATGCCAGTACAGATATTTTCGAGGCAGGAATTTTTGTGTCCTTTCTTATGTGTATATTCGAAGACCAAATGGTACTGGTTATCGTTAGAAAATAATTACATACCTCAGTACTGCAGACTGATTTTCCTTAATTAAGAACTAAGCTACCAGTAATAACTTCATACAATATTAATTCTTATATTTTCGACAGTGTGCCACCGATTTTGACCCCCTCTGTCTTATTTTGTGCACTACGGTAACAGTGCACCTAGGTTAGGTTAACAGAGGATACCGTTTGTCCCGTTGTACGAAGAAGGACAGTCCTTATTCTAGTGACTGTATCCTGCAGGGAAGACGAAAAAATGACAAATGTCACTAATAGTTGCACAAAATAATTATTTTGCATCTGAAACACTTTTATACGGAATAATAAAAACTACCAAAAGTCTACTTCTACTAGAGATATATTTTATTTTAACAAAAATTAAGTTCAAGGCTTCGCACTGGTAGTCACTTAACTTGTCCTGCAAAATCTCACATTTCTGTTAAAAATTAAAACGTGGCAGTCCTAGCTAGTAGATGTCACTTGCCCCTCTTTTAACAGGGATAGTCCAAATTTTGGCAGCTGCGCTCTGCGACACGTCAGGAAAACGGGAAATGACATGAAAAGTTTGGGGATTTTTTTCTGTATGTATTGCAAAAACGTTTCACTATTATATATGAATTTCATATGGTGCAAAGTAATAGAAACAGCAATTGCTCTCCAACAGCGATTCTTCATTTTGATAATTACATAAAAATATAACTCCCGCATTTGTTGAAAGTATGATTTTTCAACTGTCTATATTTTTCTGCCTCATATATTTGGTCTGTTGTTTGTAAAGTGCGTGTGTGTGTGTGTGTTTTCTGGCAAATCGTTGAGAATTGAAGTCACTAAATACGTGAAACACGTTTGAGTTTCAGATTTCATATCCTTCAGAAAATACATACTGACGCAAATCCTGTTATTCTAGCAACTTTTATGTTTATACGAACAGTCTGTAAAATCTGACCCTGATTTTTGCCCCCCCCCCCCCCACACACACACACACACACATACACACACACACACAAACATGCACATTATTTTTGGCTTTGTCCAGATTTGTTGTGCTAAGAAGTTAAGATGCATGGATCATGTGAGCTTAGCACGCGTGTGTGTGTCGACGACTTTTGAGATCCTAACAATTTAGTAATTTATTTATGATTCGTCTTGCTTACTCTTCTCCGGACTTGCAGTTGCATTCCACTGTCTAGATATTCCAGCTTTTGCTTCATTCAGTGCAATTTCCTACAAATTTTCTGACAAGAAAATAATCATAACTTTTATTTTAGAATACTATATTTTTATTTACCAAGTAGCAGCTCTAGTCACACCTTTTATTTTCTAAGTGCTTAGTTTTTATTTACCGGACATTTAGCTGGGGCACACCCTTTTTTTCGAGGAAAGTTTGGCTGTTTCATTTTTAATAAAATTACAAGCAGTTTTAAAGTTAAAACAGTTACACCACCAATTGACACAGTTTCCTGAATGCGACTGGGTTTGAATCACCATGTATGCAGTCGCACCAGAAGGTATCGCGTCCAGCAGGAGGGCACCAACTGTGTATGACACACCTCTGGAGTGCTGTGATCAAGGAACAGCAAGGTGATTTCTGTCCTTAGATTTTTGCCCTGTCCTTCTAATTTACTGACTTTTGTCGGATTTTCAATATCCGAATACCTTCATTCTGAAAAAAAGAAAGTGAAGGTGCTCCTCTTTGGGGCCCATTGCTATGCTTTTGAAGGCCAACGATATGATTTTAAAGCTCAGAAGATGAGAAGTATGGTCTACGAAAGAAGCACTTAATTATAGATCAGCTATTTGCCTCAGAGAAGAGGTCACTGCTGGAAAAAGTGAAGATAATATGTAAGAGCCATGGTCTGAGACTAGTAATACTCTTGCACTAACTTCATATATGCGCGAACACAGACAGGCTTCATTAAGATTTTTTTTTGCATTCCACAGCATTTGATGAAATTCCCCAAAATGTGATTCCCTTACCTTCCTGCTTGTTCTGCACCTTTAATACTTTGATGCCAGAGCTCAAGCAACTGTTACTGTTCAAGTTGTGGCTGCAATGAAGGGACCCAAGCGTCAGTCAGACCCTGTTTTCGTAAAACTGTAACTGAATAACATATAATTTATGTTTCATGTTTGATAACGTGTGTGTGCGTCTGTGTGTGATGGGAAATTAAGCAAATAAGTCCAAAATACTCAGTCTGCAACTTAAGTATAAAATGAATCATCACTTAACTGCTTGGTTTATGCTACACCCCCACCCACACAAACGTAGGCAGAAATACTCTCTACATAAATATTGTTTGTTTCATGAACTAAAGGACAAGAAAAACAGTTTGGACCATCGCATCAAGTGACGTTTGATAACACTACCCCCCCCCCCCCCAATTCCCTTCTATCTGTCCCTTACCTCCAGTTTCAGCTAATCTATAGCTTGTTTGAAACTGTTTTATTATTTCAAAGGTTTGAATTGTTCTTCAGCATGTACATTCTGATTCCCACATCGTCCTTCTAATTGTTAGTTTC
This sequence comes from Protopterus annectens, assembly GCF_019279795.1. Classification (NCBI taxonomy): domain Eukaryota; kingdom Metazoa; phylum Chordata; order Ceratodontiformes; family Protopteridae; genus Protopterus; species Protopterus annectens. The sequence goes on along the minus strand of NC_056748.1, from coordinate 926,023,922 downwards.
ATTCCAAAACTTTACAGTTTCCCAAATCCCAACTCATTTCCCCAGTCCGTAAATCTCTGTGCTCAGTATACAAGCGGACCCCTGTCATAACCTCCCCTTGACCCACATTCTGTCTTTATCTTTCCTTATTTTGCACCGGATGTCGCGTATTAATGTTTTTTTGCTCTCCAGTTTTCCTACTATATTCCATTTTCACATTTATTTTCTTTAGGATTATTTTCTGGACTACTCCTTTTCTTTTAGTTTTCCCACTATTTATTTATCTTATTGTTATTGACCTACCACACTGCGTACTCCTTTGAAACATTTTGTTTTTGCAATCAGTGTGCCCCATTTATCACATGCAAATAGTTCTCAGCATAGAGGTATCACCTGTCCCTCTTTGCGACGGACAGTCCCTATTTGGGCAGTTGTGTCCTGCGAAAAAAATTAAAAAATGGCCTGAGATTTTAAGAGAAAAAAAATATTTTTCCCAAGTTTTCTTTAATAGTTGCATACAAGTTATTATGTATCTGAAACACCTATATGTTATATGAAATAGCATAATCAACTCAAATGCTATAAGCATAACATTTTATATTGGCAAAAAAGTGAAGTTCTGTCCATTGCACTGGCTATGGGTATGTTTTGTCCTGAAAAATCTCATGTTTCTACAAAAAATGTCTCACTTTGGGCACTTGAAAAGGTGGAAACTTATCTCAGCCTATTGCCCCCAGAATCAAGGGCTAACCAGGGACCCTTAGAATAATACTCCAGAAGCTGGCAGAATAAGAGATAATCAAGTATACTTTTTGAAATATTAGTATAATTAACTTGAAAAGTTGACAATTTTCTGAAATAAAGTAATTCCATAACACTAATTATTTGCATTATTTATTATGTGTAATTCACTACAATTTCTCCCAAAATCACCAGTTTTAGAGGGATTAGGACCTACAGACCACAAATTTGAGCCCAAGTCTGGGATAATTAAGAGATATGACACACATGCACACACTAGCACCATTTTTCTAGTGTCAGTTATGCCTCAATGTATTTATTCACTCTTTTAACAGCACATTTGTTTCATTCCCGCTTCTTTGTCATTCCCTTATCATATTAACAACCTTTATCCAGACTCCACAGTCCCTTCTTTTTCTTCTCAACTCTTGATTCAAATAAGTATTTCGTCTTGTCTGGTTTCATTATCCTTTTGTCTGTCATTTGAGTTATATGTGTTCTATTAGCATATCCTATACCTGTATCTTCTGTTTTACCAACAACTATCCGCATTACCTTTTTCAAGCTTTGTTTTTGTGCTGCTGCTGTTTGCATTCCAACTTTCCGATGACATCTCTCTGAATGATTTATGCATGATTTCTCTAATCTCTTTTCTTGCTCATTCGATATACCAATTACCACTGCATTTTTCATCCCTATTGTCTATCTTCCATTATTATTTTTCCACTGGTTTCCCATTTTGCAGTAAATATTATCCATTTAATCGGTATCCATTTCCCTATTTGTTTTCTGCCAAGGTCCTGCAGTCACAGCTGAGAATATAATGTTTGTCCAAAGTCTTGAGCCATTCTGTTGCTGTTGCACCCCATTCAGCCACATGCAAAGGGTATTGTTTCCTTTCAAGTTCCACTGGACATTCAGCTACTCCAGACCCAGTGATTTCAAGTTTGTGGTATTTTCTTGAAGGACAGAATCCCTGAATCACAAAACACTAACCAAAACACATGAAAAGACATTAAAAGAAGTTCTATATAGGGGAAAAGCTGCAGTATGTAGATGATGTGACACTACAATCAGACTCTGAACAGGAGCTTCAGCAAATTACAGGAGACAAATTTAAAACTTAAGACATATGAGATAAAACTGAGTACAAAGAGAAGACAGTGGTCGTGGCAGCAAATAAGGGAAATCAGAAGAATATGAAAACTGATACAGAAAGGAAAATAGTGTAGACAGGTTAACAGTTTCAAGTATCTGGAAGGAGTGACAGAGAAGGGAAGTCTGAATGACGAGGGCAGCACTAGAATCATAGGTTCTGCTGTATCAGAGATAGCATCTGACAGAAGAATGCCAAAGAAAGTGAAAGTTAAGGTGTTCTAAATGGTGCTGTGACCAGTGCTTTTGTATGGTACAGAAACCGTGGTAGCAAAGGGACAGCAGCTGAGGAAGCTTGAGATGATGGAGATGAAGTGCCTGAGATGGCCGAGATGTGCAATATGATGCTCACTGTGTGGAGCAGGCATAGAAATTGCAACATCAGAGCAGAAGCCAAAGTAGCCATAACTACAGCAAAGATCACAGGTGTAGGGAAGCAGTAAATTATCTGATAAAGCCACTTTAGGAGATAGAGAAAGAAGGCAAAAGAAGAGGAAGAGATATTCAGCCATGAGATGAATGGATTGAATATGAAAGGACCTGCAAGAGTTGAGCAGGACTGTCAAAGAAAGTAGGAGGGTTTTTCTGAATGAGAGAGGTGGTGATGGTTAACATGACACCCAGGCCCCAAATAAAAACTGCCTCACAGCACCTCATTCTCCAGTGTAATTCTTGGCTAAGGCACCTTCTGTGCAGATTTTGCATCTCCTTCCTATATTTTGGGTTGCCTTGCTTTTGTGGGGTGATCTGGTTCCTTCTCCCATTCCAAACACAAGCTGTAAATGAAATGACAGTCCTCTTAATTCACCACAGGTGTGTGCTCGTATCCTGTGATATTTTGCAGTACCATACATAATTAGTTCCTCTGTCTTGCCCCAACTTTAGACCAGCATAGGCTGCTGCTGCACTGCTATCCTGAGTTGGATAAATGGATATCAGAGAATGAATAAAGATGCAAATATAGCATTGCTACTGCTCAGTAAACTATTCTACCTATGAAGAAGTTTGCTTCTTGTCCTGCTATCTAAACTAGCAAATCTTAATCTATCTTCTTCCTCCCTTGCCTCGTTCTCCAGTTACTTATCCTGTAGACAGCAATCCGTCAAATGGCTCTCCTCCTCTTCCCCAATTATACTTGTCCCAGCTATAGTACCACAAGGTTCCATCCTGGGTCCTCTCCTGTTCAATGTCTTTACCAGTGATCTGTACACATCTTGTAAACAATCCTCCCTCATCCAATATGCTGATGACTCAACTCTCATCTCCATCTCTGACAATATCTTTGAACCCCATACTCTAACTGAAGAAGCCTTCCTTTCCACAGAACAGTGGTTATCCAATAACCTTCTTATCCTAAACCCTAAAAAGACCAAACTCGTACTCTTTCTGCCCAAATCTCTCACTCACTACAAATCCACCTTTTGTATTACATCCTCTAACAACACTACAATCCTACCCGAAGATCACACAAAACTCATGAGCGTTATCATTGATGATGAACTCAAATTTAACCTTCACATGTTCCAATGTCTAAAAAAGACACACCAGAAACTTGGCTTACTGTATCGCAACAAAAGATTTCTATCCGCTAATGCCAGACTCTCCCTTGCACAAGCTCTACTCCTCCACTCCTTTCTATATGCTGCCCCAGTGCTTACCAACATCCAAACTACAACCTTGAACAAACTCTGACAAACTTACCATAAGATAACTAGATTTATCACAAACTCTCCATACAATTATCATCACTGTCTTGCCCTAAACTCTCTCCAGTGGCTTGAATTCCCCAACTACTACTGCTATCTCAACTTCAAGTGTTACACATTATTCTCCATAAACCTTCTTCATGTCCTGCTCTCTCTTCCTTCATATCTATCTATACTAAACCTCGGACTCTGTGTACCTCTAATCAGCAACTACTGGACATCTACCAACCCCCCCAAAAAAAAACAGTAGGTAAACTACTATATAAATACACAGATGCCCATGCTTGGAACAAACTTCCATTTGATATACATTCCATCATCCACCCAGCATACTTCAAAGAAAAACTCAAACTTCATTTTCCTAACTCCAAAAATTGCACCTGCCATACCCCAACTTAACCTCCCCTCTCCTCTCTTACATACCTTCACCAATCCCTCCCCTTTCACTCAAGTATGCCATCAGGCCAGTACTTACTAAACTCTATTCAAACCATTACTACTGAAAAAAAAAAACAATGTATATATGTATATATACATTGTTACTCTGTAAAAACATGATATGTACAGCCCTTGTGCATTCATTACTGCTTTGTATATGTAACTTTTTGTCTAACTGATTTTTTGTCATACTTTTGAGTTAAATGTTTTAATTTCTGTAGACTGTTTCTGTATTGGAGCTTTTATCCTCAGGTCTGTAAGGAAAATGGGCCACAAGCCCAGCTGGACCAACCCGGTTAAGAAATGTCAATAAGTAAATAAATAAATACATAAATAAAGAAAGAATCTGCAAATGGGATATTATTCCAGGTTCTCTCTCTTGGACACTGCTGGATCAGAAATTATTTTGCCTCACATGTTCAGTCTCTATTCATAATTGTCATGGGCTCCACAAACTTCACTGTGATAAGAATGGTGCATTTATGGTTCTCTAAGCCCTTCGTATCTGGACAGGACTCCCTTATATCTACTTCTGTGCGCTAAATCTGCTGGACAGTGAACCTCTAAGGTTCACTAGAGGTCTCAGTGTATCTGACCCTATTTGCTCTACTACATCTGTGAAATACCTAACTGCCACATTTTATCTATCTATTTATCTATCTATCTATCTATCTATCTATCTATCTATCTATCTATCTATCTATCTATCTATCTCCCCCTTTTGACTGGGTTGGTCCCATTAGGCTAGTGGTCTCTTTATAACAAAGGCTTAAAGTAGTAGTTATGCTGACTATGGGATGTTTGGCCGGGATACTGGGACATTGGGGAACATCTCCTACTCTGTGCATGTCTCCTGTTTTCTAGCACAATGGCAGCTGGCAGGAGTGGCACATGTGTCAGTATGGAGCAAAAGAAAAGGAAAGTGACTCTGAGAGATGTGGATTCTGAGACACTATCTCTGCAGAGGTTGTTCAGAGTAGGGAAGATACTTGATGTAATGGAGTTAGTTACACAAGGAGAGGAGAGGAGATCAGCAGTACCACCCTGCATTCAAGAGAGTTGCAGATGGAGTACCACATTAAATAATCCAAGAAGAAGAACCATCTGGAGGTTTAGTTCCTTCCTGGCTTGAGAAAATGGAGCAGTGCAAGAAGCTGGTGAAGATGGATAGGTGAGTGAGTTGGGACTGGGAGAAAGATAAAGACAAAGGAGATATTATGCCAGAAAGAAAGACATACAGTGGTGTAGTAGCAAAAATAGCAGCAGTGGAAAAAAGCAAAAGAGATGGAGAAAAATGTAAAACAAGAAATGAGATATATGGTAAAATAAAACTGAAACTGAATAAACACTAGATAGATATGATATATGGGATAATGTCATTTCACCACTTGGAAATGCCCCAGATATGACAGCCTTTACACTACCAGGCAAATATATTTTTTATGATGCAATTTTTTGAAACTGAATGGAATACAAACATTCTTAAAGGCTTGGTTTACCCATGTAAATAGTTACGTGTATGGTGTAGCAGAGAAAGAGACCACACTCTTAAAAACTCTGTACCAGAGAAAATGCTATAACTGAAAAAAAAGTCTTTTGGATGGACTTTGGGGAAAAAGAAGGAAAGAAAAAGGTTTTAAATGTACATGAACATAGTTTGCATGAAAATTAAGTATGTAATCAGAATGTCTTCTTCTTCTTCTTTTTCTTCTTCATTCGGCTTTTCCTGGTTAGGGGTCGCCACAACAGATCACCTGTCCGCTCATGATTGGCAGTGTTGAGTTGCCAGCCTGGCACCCAACCTTCCACAGAAGGAACACACATGCACGCAATCACGCCTAGGGCCAATTTAGAGTGTCCAATTCACCTAGAGGATGTCTTTGGGAGGAAAACGAAGCACCTGGAGGAAACCCACGCAACCACAGGGAGGACATGCAGACTCCGCATAGAAGGTACCCTAGCCAAGGATAGAACCAGAGAACCTCTTGATGTGAGGCAGAAACGCTAACCGCTGCACCACCGTGACTGCCCATTATGTAATGATAATGTAGTAAAAGAAAATGAAATTAATGATGAAACCACAGAAGAAGAAGATGTATGAGAAAGGGGTCAATAAAGAGAAAAGAAGGGAGGGAAAGAGGAAAAAGTGGACAAGATTTGAAGATTGCTCTTTTGCAAACTAGATATATAAGACATAGCAAATTAAAGAGCGTGATGAAGAGGATAATATAAGATGGTAACTGGTAAAAGGAAGAAACTCAATTGGGGAAAAGGGTTAAAGATAGAAAAATAAAGTTTGAAAGAAAGAACAAAAGCAATGGATAGTCTATTTATAGCATTCATTAATGTAAATGTTATTGTAAATGATGCAAAACATTTAATGGCTTATCAGTGGTGTACAATGAAAGGCTTATGTGATTTATTTATTGAATACAAGATTTAAAAATAAGAAAATGAAGCAGCTAGAAATCTTATGGGACAAAACATACTGTGTAATTTTGTGGTTGAATAATGATCAGCAATAGCTGTATTATTTAAGCAGAATTGTATTGAGGTGTTAATCATGTGACTGTAAAATCAGGGCAATTGCCAATAGTGGACATTACGAATAAAGTACAGCAATTAGAATCACACTAATACACACATAAACAGATGTCAAAAAAGAATATTTATGTGAGCAAATGAAATTGTCATTACAGTGAATATGGATATAATTGTTAAATGAGACTTTTATTGTAATATTAAAAACAACAATAACAGGTAAAAGATGTTAAGAAAACAAAGGGAGTAATTAAAGCTGAAAAGCTGATAACAGGAAAAGAGTTTAGTTTTACTTATGTACAAATAAATGAAAATCAAAAATAGATTATGCAATGCTCTCTGAAACTTTAAGAGAAAAACAAAAAGGAAAAGTGAGAGCATAATTTTTTGACCATGATGACATTTCAGCTATAACCGGATCTAATATGATTAAACAAGGGAAAGGATTACAGAAACTGAATAGATTATATGTAGAAGTAAACAGTTTGAAGTAGAGGCAGATGTGTTGTGGTAGGATCATAAAACTGTAAGGTTTATGTATAAAACTTTAAGAGAATGATGAACAATATATGAAGAAAGGTATAATAAATTATATATTGAAATGGAAAGAAATTACATAAAGGATAAAAAAGAGAAATACATGATGATATCCGAAAAATATGGATATGATGGAAATAAATAATAAGAATTATTAAAAAGATAGAAATTAAACAAAGAAAATAAAAACAGACTGCAAGGATTATTAAGGAGACTGCAGTATTTATTTCAAAGAACTAAGGAAGAGGTTTCTCCATTCTTAGCAAAAATAAATGTGAAAAGGCAGAACCTGGTGTTAGAAGAGGTATTCGCACAATAAGGTGATATACTCAGAAATCAGGAAGAAATAGAACAAGAAGCAATTAGATACTTAACAAAAATATGGGGAAAGTAGGACATGTAAGAAAAATGCCTAGTATTGAGAAAATTAATTTCAGTAGGAGAAAGTGACTGTATGCTAACAAAAGGAGAGGAGAGATTGGCACTCGTACCCAATAGGCCAAATTATAAATTTTATACAAAACAAGGGAAAAGAATAAAAGGAAATGTTGCTGAAAATATTACACACTTAGAATGAAAACTGGATTATGGGTGAGAGAGTGTCTGTTGATAAGGAAGAAAATATAGATAATTTAAATAATTTGAGGTCAATTATATTAATGAACATTGACTATAACATTTTCATGAGAATTTTGAAGAGAATATTGGACAAAGCAGCAGTTTGCATTAATAAAAATGCAGTTTTGAAAAATGTGCAAATGAAGGCTTGAAATAAAGGATATATATATATATATATATATATATATATATATATATATATATATATATATATATATATAGTGTGTGTGTGTATGCCATTACTAATGTACTATGCATATGAAACAATAATCATGGCCAAAACATAGGATGGTTAGAAAGATTTATAAAAAATGGAAATTTGGCTAGGCTGTATTGCCTTGACAGTTAATCAAGAAAAAAGCAAGGTATTTGGGGAAGTTGTTAGTAAGAGTTTTTAATAAAAGAGAATTTTAAGTATCAGGTAGTATGTTTTGAAATTATTTGAGAGTAAAATAGCAATGGCTGGAATTACTGGAAAAAATACAAGGAGCAAGCAAAATATTGACTATATTTAGACTGAGCCTTAGAAAAAAATGTATATTTGTCAAATACTGTAATTCCAGGAAATATGAAATATTTTAGGGTATTTTGGAAAAAATGAAAAGTTCTAAAAGGCAGATAAAAAAAGAGAGTGAAAAGTAATAGAATGGAGAAGGTAGTTAGGTTACAAAAATAGGAAGTAAACATGTATGAGACTGAACAAAAAAGATGTGTTTGGCATGAAAAAAAATTAGAACATTATTATACTAACCCATGGATATAACTGAAGCAGAAGTTAAACATGTTATTAAAAAGAGAAAGCAAATGTTTATCTACTAGCATGAATGTGTTAGATTTCATATGGTATTTAATTACAAAAAAATTGTGAAAGGTTTTCTGTTGTATAAAGCAATGAATGAAATAACACGTGACCAGGATCACAGGGAGCTGAAATCCAAAACAGCAAGCAAGAGTCATAAAGCACAGAACTAGTCCATAACAGTAGCAGTGCAGCCAGGAGTTTTGGAATTGTGTACCAACTTCCAAAATGAATTCTGCCCCTGTCACTGCATGCTTCTAGAAAGAATACTTTTCAACAACTCCTAAAACAAATCCTGAAATGACCATTAAAAATTAACCAAACATATGAAAAACAAGTCATTTAACAAAATCTATGTTCAATCAAATAAAAATATAAATATGCCAAGGAATTTTAATTTAAATTGTATCACTTCACAAGGCAGAAAGTAGATTATTTAAAAATATGTCATACATGGTGTAAACAATTGTTACTTGGGAGGCACACAAAACATCCACCAAAACATGTCAACCATTCACTATATCAAAAACCAAAAACTACACTCTGTACATCAGAAAGGGAAACAAATTTCCTTTTCTGGTTCACTACCCATAACCCGACCACATTCAGCTCAAATTTGTTGAATAGTGGTAGTGTTATGGGAAGGGCTTTGTTTAAGCTACTATGCATGTTAGGGGTAGGGGCAGGGGCATGATTGGGACTGATATGTATTATTAAGATAGGCAGGAGATCACCACATCACATCAATGGCAATGGGATATGACTTTTTTTTGTAAAATGCAAAATTTCCTTTACAGGTATATGTTGCTTACAATACAAATTGGTTTTGGATGCTAAACCTTCTTAGGTATTAGTTTCTTTCACAAAACAAGGAGATCTTTATTCATATGGAAAGAATGAAACCCCTTTTTGATTTATGTCGATCTATGAGTTAACTTATTTAACAGATTTAATGAAAGCTTCTCACAGAACACTTGACAATGATTGTTAAAAAATAACTCTGATATAAGTGTAAACTGCATGATTTTACCACTTTCAAATTTAGGGATACATAGAATATATGTCAATCTGCCTGTTTCATGGATTTAACTACAATTGATACGCATAGTTCAAGAAAACAAATTTAATTTCATACAGAACAGAATATACTTTAAGCTACACCCTTATTCTTTCATCCACACTCCTTCACCCACTGTGTGAACATGATTAATGCATGTCGCTTCATTACTGCTTTGCAGGCCTTATACTGAACTCATATTTATTGTCTCCAGATTGAAGAGACATCTGACTTTTTTCTGGTCATCCTTTCTTAACTTCCTGAAAAGGATGACACTGAATCATAGACAGAGGATAATTTTCCTAGATGACTGAGGATTAAGGCTGTGTTGATTAAAAAGACTAGTATGGATTTTCAATCTCCTTCTTGGCTAGCTCACTTTCAGAAAGCTAAGAATGTGACAAAAATGATACTGCTTCAGAGTAAACGGACAAATTCAGCATGCCAGATACAATAACTCACTCCTTGAAAGCAATTAATCTGTTACTTCAGCCTGATAGGGTAGTGCATCTTATCTATTATCCTGTATTACTTCCTACAAAAATAGGCATAACATGTAGCATATTCTTTCATAATGCAGCATTAGGACTTCTTAAAAGATTTCCTGCAGTATTGCTTTCTACTCAAGTTATGCATTTTCCATTAAGTCAATCCAGTTCCAAAAGATTTCTAAACTTGTAGGAAAGCATAAAACCCAGTACTTAACAGCAGCTGAAAATTTCCTTCCAGAATATCTTCATCAGACAGTATTTTCAATCAACAGACAACTCACAGCACTGATCAATCTTTTTGTTGGAAATTACTATGTGGCATACCTCTGAAAATCAGTCACTATGGGAACTGCACATAAATGGTCTTTGTGATGAAGGCAATAATTTACATCCACTTCATTTGCTGTGTCATATATCCAAAGTCCTGGAATATATATTTATTCCTAAATGATTCATCTTCTTTACACTGATGACCTTCTTTCTAAACCACAGCATGGTTTTAGATCAGATCATGTTAATGATCCCTTCATCCCTAAAATTACTAAATGTATTCATACTAAACCAAACAAGGATAGTGTTATAGATGTGTTTTTCCTTGATCTCTCCAAGGCTTTTAACAACACAGCTTTTATAACATGTAATAATAATTTGGGCCTTTTTCTGAACAGTGTAAAGATCCAATGTCTATTGTCTTCATAAGCTTCCTCCACTGCAATCAATAATTTAGCTATCACAGTAATTGACAATACTTCATTTTAACAGAGTTCTTTCAGCTAACTAATTAGACTCCTATTTTACAAAGAATCACATATGATATAAAAACAATGACTCCAATGAGAAAGATAAGTTACAAGCTCTTAGCGGACCAAGCCCTTCATAAGTAGTCTATAACAGTAGCTGGAGCCCTCTTGCTGGCTACCCACCTTTTTTCTTCTGACATCTACACAAAAATAAATGTGGCAAGACTGCAGCCACTATGTCATGCATATACAGATATGCATTTGGTCTACAATCTTGAGTTCATGACTGTAAAGTACTGAACTTCACTAACTGGTTAGCACTATGATCCTACCTTTTCCCGGTGTTGCATTTCTGCTGGTCACAGGCTACAGAAGTGACTTCATTCACTTAAATGGTCTGCGTTAAACAATGTCATAGCTTAGTATAAGCAACATACCAGAATCATAATCCATCTAGCAAAAGGAACACTACCCATCACAATACATGAGACACAAACATATTAACCCTACATGCTGTCAATAAACATACAATACTATATTTCACTCTTCATATTACTGCCACTGTTATTCCCGTATCTCCTGTGACTACAGTAATTTATTCCTAACTGCATTACTATAATCATTATTTCTGGGGCCTGATTTCTTTAACAAAGTGACTTATCAGCTAATAAAAAGCAGTATCAGAAAGTCCAAAGAGTTTCTGAAAAGATAACACTAAGATCATTAATATAAAATGTCCTGCATTAGAGAAATGAATTTGTCAGTTAATCATATTTTCATATTTATGTTCATATTTTTGAAAACTATACTTCCTAGGCAAAAGTGTTGTTACAACATTTTGTTAAATAGGCATAAGGTTTCTCGTAACAACAAGAAATTCCTCTGTGAATAAGTTTATTGAGATATTTACAGAAGTATGAAAACATATGCTTAACTGTATAATTAGCAATAAAATAACACTGAATATCTCTAAAGATTTGCAACTTAAAGTACAAATATCAAGCATAGATTTCTTCTAGAACATCTAAGGATGGGGTGTTCATTATTAACTGTCAAGTGAGTGAACTTTAAAATCTCATTTTCAGCATTCTGAGGTAGACTAATTTTGTACCGATAAGGGAGAAAAATCAGTAATTCATATTCTAATCTTGGAATTAGCACATTAATAGCAATTGCATTTCTGGTTTCTAAAGTTAGTATATTTGAAATTTTTCAAGCAACTTTAAGTTGTTGTAAAACCTTAGTTGATAAAATTTTAGAATGGATTTGGAGTTATACTGCCATGTCAAGTAATACTAAATGTTGTGTTATGTCATGGAATGTAGGGAATTATCAATGGAATTTCTGATGGAAAGATATTTTACTTAGCTATCTATTTAGTTGTACCAAAGATCACAGACACCGATTACTGATAATTTATACAAAAAGTGTTTAACATTGCATCAGTTCCATATTGATTCAAATGCTTTTGTATTGTTGACTGAGGCTGGTAAATGACTGGTGTTCCCTTACAAGAACAATGTCGTCAGCATATAATGTGATATTTGAGTGAGGAAGAAGGGTGGCCATGGTAGTGCAGCAATTAGTGTTGTTGTCTCACAGCAAGAGGTTCTCCAGTTCGATTCTTGGCTGGGGTGTCTTCTGTGTGGAGTCTGCATGTCCTTCCTGCAGTCACATACATTTCCCCTGGGTGCTCCAGTTTCCTCCCACATTCCAAAGATGTGCAACTGGTGGATTGGACACTCTAAATTGGCTGTAGGTGAGAGTGTGTGTGCGAGTGAGTGGTACAAATGAACTACTATGGCAGGGCTAACCACCTGGTGGTGTAAACCTTGGCTTGAGATGACTGTCACTGCTGAAGTGACACCCTGACCCCATGTGCAAAATGGGAAAAGGGGGTGTGGATGGATGGATTTGAGTGAGGAAGATTCCAAGAAAGATAACTGCTATAAAATTAAAATAGTAAAGGTCCTAAAGTGGCCCCTTGTAAAACTTCTGTTTAAAAAAAAAAAAATCCAGTATCCAAAAGTGAGTTCTGTCCCAATACTGTAAAGGCTCTATTTGAGAGAGTGTTTTTAAACCATGTAACTATTTCATTTGAGCAACCAAAATTAGTGTGGTTTGGCAAGCAAAAGAGCATGATCAACTATTTCAAAGGTTTTTTTCAGAATCAGAAAAAATATCTGCTTTTAATAATCCCTTGTTCATGTGTGTGTATGTTTAGTTGATTAATGTAAACAATGCAGCTAGTGTGCTGTCTTGGTTAAAAGCTGTGTTGTTTGTCAGATAGTAGATCACATTTTGAGCAAACTCAAGAGTTTAAACATATATGATTTTCTCAAGTATGTTTGCCAAGGTGCAAATATTAGCTATAGGTCTGTACTTAGTGGAAGTTTGGGAGTAGGAACAATAAGAGCATGCTTAAAATGTTGCAGTTCAGCCTAAATAGTTAGAGAAATATTGACGATAAATGTTAAGGTTTCAGAGAAAAGAGTGCAACCTACGCCCAGGGCCTTAGGGAGAGATAGCAGAAATGAGGGTTGTATTTATAGTCTACATTCTGTAAAGATTCTTCCATTATTTTCTGTTAATTTTTCTCAGTAAATATCTGGGTACTGAACAGGTTTGTGTACATTTATTTCTAGATTTTTGAGAATGGACTAGTGTAGATTATATTTAATGTAATTGGCATGGAAGCTACACAAAGCTTTATAGTGTTAAGAAATGTCATTGTTTAATTTGGGATCATAGTGAAATGTCTGCTCTTGTAATGTCACGTACCAGCACATCTAAAAAAATCACAACACAAAATACTGGGAAAGAATTATTACAAAACATTGCTCTTCTCTCCTTTACATTTATTTTGCAGGGGGAGAAGCACCCACACCCCCAGACCTTATCTAAACCAAGTCTGAGATTGACATATTTCAGAGAAAGGGGAATATTCAGAGAAATGACCATCTTGGACTTATATATGGAAGTCCATTTTGGCCACTCAGTCTCAGCATTACAGGGCTCACTAAAATGGCTCCTGACATTTGAAATGGTTACCATTTTATTTACTAGCTGCCTCTTTTTAGGGATGTTTTCTCAATATTAATAGATTGTATGGAATTGTAGAAGGTCTTGGGATTTCACGAATGTTTGCCTTGAAGATTTCTATAGTACTACTCTTGGGCAAAATTTGTTTTCATTCAAATGGTATGATTTAGATGTTGAATTTTTCAAATATAGTACTGTCTTTAGATTCATTTTCCATTTCTGCCGTGTGCTGTCCTTTCCTGTCATGAGAACTTTTATCTCTGCATTTAACCGTAGCACAGATACAGTTAAGTCTTCTTGTTTCATTTTGACATTAATATATCTCGAACAGAATCAATGTATTATGTGGCTGATGTAGAGGATGGGCTGTTGCAGGACTCCATGTTTACCAATCTATTACTTGTAGTTTAGTTAGTAATAAGGATTCAAAGTGCGTATGCACTGAGTGTGTTAGAATTGTTAATATGTGTTAAATTCCTACATTATAAATTAAAAAGAGGCTAAATTAAAACAACTTCTTTGTTAAAGTATGGAAAATCACCATGCTGACATTCTTCTAGGGAAAGGATTTGTGTTCTTTTCCTATCAAAGTTAATAAGTGTGCTTGTGATTGACAGTCATTCTCAAGGATTGTTTCACCCAGTGTTTGACTTATTTAGGGCCTACAAACAACTTATAATCAACTCCCTAATGAAATGTTGGCACTTGTAATGCTGTGTGCCAACACACCAAAAAAAAAAGAAGATGAAAATACAGTGGAATAGTGAATATCAAACATCACTCTTCTCTTTTAAATTTTTTTTTGCAAGGGAGGCAAGGCCCTCATACTCCCAAACGTGTATATATATATATATATATATATATATATATATATATATATATATCAGCTGTGAGATTGCCATTCCTTGCAGAAAAGGGAATATTCCAAGTAATGCTCATCTCAGACATCATATATGTAAGTCTGCTTTTTTGTCCATTCAGTCTCCATATTACAGAACTCACTAAAGACCTGATATATCAAATGGTTACCCGTATAATTTTGTGGTATTTGATAAAAGTTTGACAAAACCAAGAAATTGTGGTATCTCAGATCTACTTACATAATTAGCTCTAGTTAACAGGCTTATAAATTAGTAATTTTCATTACAGAAGTCAATAAAGCATTAAGAGGAGCAGTCTGGTTAGTATATATTATAAATGTGCTGAACAAAGTTGTGCATCCATCAAGAGTTAAACCAAATGTAATTAAAGGTCAACTTAAAAGGATAGATATGCTCACTCATGATGACTGCTTTTTTGAAAGAGAGTGAAGTTCTTTGTCATAAATTTATTAGTAGAGGTTATCCTACGTGGATTGTGAAAAATAAATATGATGAGGCAGTTAAAGTAAGAAAGGATGGAGTGAGAAGTGTTATGAAAGAAACCAAAAGTAATGTATTTAACATTTATGCAAATAACTAGTAATTTAGATGAACAGATGATTAGAACTGTAATTGTTGATAACTGGAAAATTCTAAGTAGCTTCCCCTGACATTAAAAAAATGTTGTTGGGGATAAGCCCATATTTGTTTATAAAAAGGTCAAGATTTTTAAGAATTATTTTCAATCAAAATTGAGTTTGCCCCCAAGCAAACATAATAGGTTGTGAATGTGTAAATGTTT
This sequence comes from Protopterus annectens, assembly GCF_019279795.1. Classification (NCBI taxonomy): domain Eukaryota; kingdom Metazoa; phylum Chordata; order Ceratodontiformes; family Protopteridae; genus Protopterus; species Protopterus annectens. Next base: position 926,008,416 of record NC_056748.1, on the reverse strand, counting down.
CAACTGTAACTTTTGCAGTTATGTGCTTATTGATACTAGTGAGGTAAAAGTAAGGAACATGAGTATTACAGTCAAGGGCAGATATTCTTGTAAATCGAAATTTATAGTGTATCTTGTTTTATGTGTTTGTTGTGAAGCATTTTATGTTGGCAGAACCACAAGAGAATTGAATTAGATAATTTATGAACATCAGTATGCCACTGATGTTAAAGATAAGAGAAATTCTCTTTGTAAACACTTCAAAGTAATTGTTCAGGGAATTTTAAAGCTATTGCTTTGGACCAAGTACTTAATTATGAAAATTCTTTTGATGCTGAAGAAAAGCTTGATTTGGAAAGAGTACTTGTGGCATCTTAGATTGGATGCTTGCCATCCCCCTGGGCTGAATGATAAAGAAAATGTTAAGGTCTATTTAAAGAGGAAAACTCTTAGGCACTAATTAAGCTAGTCATGTGACTTTTTTATTGTTTTCTAAGGGTGTATTTTTTAATGGCTGCATTCAGTCTGAAGAAGTCTTGTAGAAGGACTGATGTAGTGCTTACTGAATGTTGTAATAAAGTTTTTATTGCTTTTTTGAGAAGTTTTTTGTTATTAAAGTTGTGAAAACCCTCAATGTATTAGCAATTGCATGGATGAAAGAGAGATGGTGGATGATGTTTTCTGATGAGAGCTGGGACATATATGATATCTGTACTGTTATAGACAATCTTACTTGAAATACAAAAGATTAACAATCATAGAATAAAAAGCAGATGGAGATAATATAAGAAATCTATAGAATATACTTTATACAGAAGTAAGAATTAGCTCTTTCTGTTCATTATTTGAACAGGAAATTTCAAAATGGAGGGGTTGAAATGATAAATGTGTCTTTGGAAATAAGAGACATTATATTTTTTTCTTATATGTAAAAATTGTTGAAAATGTCGGGGCATATTTATTAATATTTCTTTGCTTGTTAGTCTGTTGCTTATCCTTCCTTTGCTTTTTGTGAGTTGTGTTATAACTGTAGTAAGAAAAAACTAATACAGATCATAAGAATGAACAAATTCAAAACACAAACAACAAACTGGGGGAATTTATGGTCAAAGGGTCCGGGAAAGATAATAAAGTTGTCAGAACACTGGATGATTATGTCAATGTGATCTCAGCAATCCAGCACAAGTACAATATGGAGAAAGGTCAGGTTGTTAATCTGAAAGCAAAGCTAATAATGTATAGATCTGTGTAAACTAAGGAAAAGTCAGGACCAGGCGAAAGAACATATTCATGATTGGAATGTCAGAGAAGGAGGAATGGAAGACTAAATATGCATGCATATTTTATCAGAATTAAAAAAAAAACATTATTTTGGGGGGGGGTGCTGGGCCATTAGTCACAGCTAGCAACCTTAGAACATCTGGGGTCAAATTGACACTAGGTATTAGAAGGACCAACTCTTACCTGTGCTCTTGACATAAGAAATGGTTTATAAAATAAGGAGAAATCGGAGTATTTTTTTATACTGGCTTTTCAGTTCAGATGTGAAAAAATACATTCAGTTCATGACAGTCATGCATGAACACTAAGTAAAGAAGTTGAAGTACAGAATTATATATACAGCTCATTTCAAAATATTCTTCCCACAGAGGAGAAAAAAATGTTTGTGTATGTGCAGAAAGTCTTGAACTGTGTACATGTTGTGACACTGCCAGCCCAGCTATCTGGAATTTTGTAAATAATCATATGTCATTTGTGAATATTAATATGATTCATATGCTTGTCTTACAAATGTAAGAGAACGATATGTTATGTATATATTAAACTACTAATGCAGAAGTGTGTGTTGAACAGTATGTTATGTACTGAGCTTTAAGAATGTAAAAACAGTGTACCCTCCTGGAAAAGAACAGAAATGTATATAAACTATATACCTGTGCAAATGTATGTCTTAATAGTAGAAGCTGCAACATAAAGAGTTAACTTCAATACTTCAAGAAAATAAGTTGAAAAGTAAAGTGTTTTATAATTATGTTATCTCTCAGTAAGCAGACACAATGTCTGGAGCTAGAGGTTTTCCTATTGTCTTGAAACAGAAATAATTACTAGGTTTCAAATGTAAAACTGTTTAATTGTTTTACGACTTCCATTTTTGAGAAAACATCCAAGAGATACATATTTTTCACAGAGAAATGTTAAATTTTGTTACGTTTCTGTTAGGCTAGGAACAGAAGGCAGATGACAAAGAGTGATGTCATCCAGGCTAACTCAAAAATAATATGTGATATTAATTTATGAACTCTCTCTCACAGAGGAAGACAGGGCATTTTGTATCTTGCCTTGGTCCTAGAAATATCCATCATCTGTATTTGCCTTGCTCTGTAAGTATGTTATTTAGGGCATAGTACCATTTAGATATAGACAGGAATATAGTAAAGATTAGTTTAGATGCTTTCTGTATTTATTTGAGACTGTCATGCAATGTTGTTTTAAAATATTTCGTGTGATTCTGGACTCTGGAGTTACTGTGTTGATTGAGTATTGTCTTGTTCTTTTATTATTTATTATTAAATATATTTAAACCTATCTTTGTGGCTGGTTTGTTTAGAGATATTTAAGCTCTTAGAGGCCTTGCATATGTATTTGGTGACACTGTGCAGGCCACTCCTAAATAGCCTTGGTCTTGGTCACACTTACCATTTGAATAATAGTAACATTGCACAGTAGGATTGGTCATCCTTTGTAAGGGCCTTTATAGTAGCTGAGATCTTAACCCTATAGCTGTGCCAGTGGGGAGTCTTATTGGGGATATGGACAAAGAGGGAGAATCCAGCCCCCAGACTGACTATGATCTCTGTGTGCTCTTAAGGGAAATTGCACTTTACTGTGTGTGTACTTGTCATCCTCCCAGTGTGTACATCCCTCACTGTTGCCAGTGGTGAGGATTGAGGCTCCTTGATTACTGGGCCAGTGCAGCGACATCAAATGTGTATTTGAAATTGAAACATTGAAATGTGATGTTATCTGGAAGCCTGGGGAATGTGATCTTAAGTTAAAGTACATCAGAGATGATGGGAAGAATTTGCAAAGGTGACAGAGAGATATCAATATAATCAATGGAGTAAATCCAGCCTCCACTTATCAAACAGAGACTGGCAAATACAAAAGATAGTATTAAGAGAGTTCAAGTGCCCTTGGAAACAATAAACTGCTGTTTTTTTCAACCTGAGATTAAATACAGAATATCCATGAATATTGTTTTACTTTCAGGAAGTTTCATTGGTCATAAAGTTTAATCAGTTGCTTTTTATTAGATTTTAAAAGATTATCTACCTGCAAATTGTTGAATATATTGCATGAAAACTGATATGTGCTGTGCTTCTGGTGTACTCTAGTCTAATAGTTATTTATCATATCATGGTCTAAGCAATGTGCATGGAACATATGAAGAAATAACTTATGCTTCTATTTTCTATGTCCTACAGCCTTCACCTGAGTCTACACTTATGACTATAAAGTTACGTATATCCTTTTGAAAGGCAGCTCTGGTACACTGACAGTATGGCATTTATTAAGCAATATGAATGTAACAGAACAATACATATGTGTTTATTTCACAGTGTTGCAATACTATTTTATATACAGCAAGTTGAAAGAAGCAAATAATGCAAAAAGGATATAACTTCCACTTTTCATGACACTGCAGTATCACATAACAGTGCTATATCTTTAGAGTAGAAAAATGATGTATAAGATGGTTGGAGTGTGATGTGGAAGAGAAAAAAAAGAAAAGAATATCCAGGTATTATGAAGACCTCATACAAGGTATACTCAAATGGGTTAGTTAGAAACAGAATATAAGTGCATGTTGAATCTGTGCTAGAATGCTCTGGTAGTCTTGTGTGGCCATCTGAGTTTGTTCACCCTCAGTGATATAAGAGGTACAAGGGGCAGAGAGATGCATGCGTGTGGTGGTGTGGTTACTCAGTAACAGACATGCATGGTTTCACATTCCTGTTATAAAGAACCTTTTGAATCAAAAGTATTGATGAATGTTGTCAAAATGTGTAGTGCAATGGATCCTATCCAAGGCATCTGACAGGGTTCCTGTAAGTGGACCATTTGGTAAATGGGAACAGTGAATGATGCAGAGGGATAGCTGTTCTGAAGCCTATAAGTGCATGAACTGAGGTCTTTATCTGTCTACATAATAAGTTTTTCTTTGGATAACATGGTTTTGTGCAAATGCTGAATGATTGGAGAGGTATGCCCCCTGCAGCATGCAGGAAGCTGAGGAGCAGCAGAAGGAGGTGAAGTCAGATGATTTTCACTTTCAGCAACTGGATAAACATGAGGTGGCACATTTACACTGATGCTGGATCTCCTCCCCACATTTGCATCTATTAGAATTGTAATATGTTTAGGCAACCATCATCATAAGACAAAGGCCAAGGCTGAAAAAGGTGGTGGGTTACCATGCGACTTGAGAGCTAGTCAATGTACTAGTGGTTTGGGGCATCAGTTAAAAGGTACCTCATGTAAATAACATGAGAAATTATAAATAATTTCTTGAGTATTTTCTGCAGTTTGGACCCTATAGAGACTGGGGCAGAGTAGCGTACACTAAAATTGACAGCATTGTTGCTGATTAAGAGGCTTCTCTCAAGAGCACATGCAGGAGCCAAGGTGCTATGTGAATTAAAAACACTGGTGTTTATGCCTATCCTTAGACCTACAGAAAGTGTTATCTTTTTTTTTTTAGAGGAATTCTACCAAGAATTTAGAAGTATTAAAATTATATATGATGGTGTATGATAAGGATTTAAAGACAGGTTCTTACTAAAATATCAAAATTCATCAAAATGACATTTCAATATAGCAAAACAAATCAAAACAGTGAAAAAAATTAAAACAGTGTTTTACAGAGGGCAAGCCCCTATGCACTGCCCACACCCCCACACATTCACTAATTATATATTTGAGATCGCACAACAATGAGGAATAAGAGAAAAACTCCTAAACCCACTATTATTGATCTTGCACCAACTACCAAAAATGAACCTAAATCCTACACTCACGAAAGTGGATACACTCACAGAAACATACATTCACACAAATTCATTCATTTACACACACGCACACACTTATATAAACACATACAAAACACATAAAACACATTCAAACACACATGCAAACAATCAGTTTTAATGTTGTTCTACATACATCAACCAAACAAGCGCAGTGTAATGCAGCACAATGTTACAAGTGAACAAATCAGCCACAGCAAAATGAATCGCATCCTAAAGGTATGATGGGTGTAGGAAGTGTTATATGGTTTCAGTTCATTCAAAGCTACAGGCTGTTTGCAGAGGGTTATGATGTGGGGCACTAATATGACATATTATATAATTTGATATTAGGCAAGGATTAGGTTATCAGCACAATATCAAGTTTCTTTGGACTAAACAGACGTCATTCTCAGAGTATGTAAAGTAAAAGGAATGGAATTCACATGTAGCTTCACTGTAACAACAAAGATCTGACACAGGTCTACCATTTACTGAAGACACCACTATGGTTTTATGAATAATAGTTGGGAGGCAACAAACCAAAGGGAATGTAATGTCTGCCAGTTGTTGCTGGTATTTGAGAATAACAACAGAGGCAAATATATTTATTTTTATGTATTTATTTGACATTTGGTGACCAGGAAAGTCTGACTGGGTCAGAAACACATTTTCAGTGGAGGCCCAGGGAGAAAAGCTCCATTAAAGAAAATAATAACAATATAAGTATAAACCATAACAACATAAAATATGAAAGTAACATTAACATAGAAATAACAAGAAGAGCAAGGCAATAGACTGTATGTACATAGTGGACAGTTAAGGTGTATACGTACATTAATATAAGAGAAATATTATGAGCATTACTAATAAACTGGTATTTTACAAAGAACATCAGAAGTTCTCACAGTATGGTTAACAGAGAGCAGGTATATGGGTGAAGCTAGTAAGCTGTAAACCAACATTTCTGTCGGAGAGACTTATAAATAATTCTAGCATGTAGTTATCATACAAACTGAAAATTGTTTTTGTAGAATTTCTTTACTGAGAAGGTTCTATAGGATAAGACAGATAGTGCATTTATAGTGAGAGACAATAGTTAACTATGATGGAGTCAGCACGTTTAACAGTAGACAGAGAGTAGTGAACGACAGGAAAGGTTAGAGTCAAAGATAACAGTGTTAAGTTGAAAAGGAAGTGTAAAACAGTAAAATGTAGGATTTCACAAGGGAGAAAAGTGGTGTACAAAAGGGAAGTATTTGTTGGCAATGTTGAAATTTAGAAGTGGAGGTGCGGACTGCAAGGAAAGGAGATGATAGAAAGAGTGGCAGTGAGAGCAGGTATCTTTAGGTAAGTTAGTCTGGATGAAGGCTGAAGCACAGAAGGGGGGTAAGGAATGAGGACTGGAGTTAGTCAAGGTGAGGATGGGTGTAAGTAAGTGGAGGGAGGCTAAGGAAGGCAGACTAGGGAAGAGTGGAGTGTTTGTATAAGAGGGGAAGAAGAGGAGTATTTGTAGAGAAAGGTGTTAACTACAGTTACAGGTATGAGAATAGAGGCCTGAGGGGAGAAACAGGGTGAAGTGTGAATGAAGTAGGAGAGGTGGGAAAGGGGGGTATTATATTTGAGATAATGTGGATGCAAAGAGATCTGAGGGGGAGAGTGGGAGAAGGGTAGTGGAAATAGTAAAGGGAAAATATAAAAGGTAGAGAAAAAGAGTGTGTAAGGGGAAAAATGGAGGTGGTAACTAGTTGGTTTTGGAACAAGGGCAGATACAAAAGGTAATTTTTTAGTGTGAGTTTGAATTTCCTGAGGTTAGCTACAACTCTGATATTCACAGGTAAGGCATTCCATACTTTAGCAACAGTATAGGAATATGCACACTGTCCAGCTCTTTTGTTTGGTCTGTATACATCTATTAGTTGCTTATCTTCAGAACGGAGAGCCCAGGTAGGTATGCAGGTTTGGAGAATTGACTATAAGGCAGGACAGCTTTCAGGTTTGTATATCATTTTGTGTACAACTGGTAGTTGCAGATAGTCTAGATGATGTGGGAGTTCGAGCCAGTTAAGTGTAGTAAGAGCTGTGCAGTAGTGTGTGTGGTAAGATGCACCTCTAGCAAATTTAGCAATTTTATTATAGCAGGACTCAAGGTTATTTTTTAGAGACATCTGAAGGTTGGTTAGAATGGGGGCACCATATAATAGAGAGGGGAGTACATAGGTTGTGACTAGTGTTGTATTTATGGCTGTATCAATGAAGGTTTTGTGCCGATAGAGCGCCCCTAATTTGAAGTGCATTTTCTTGACAGCATTGTGTATGTGTTGGTCAAATGTAAGTTTATTGTCTATTGTATTTCCTTATAATGTAGCATTTGTTACAATTTCAATTTCTGCATTGTTCAGCGAGTATATCTTAAAGTCAGATGAGAATGTCTTAGGTGTGAAAAGGAGGAGTTTTGTTTTATTGGGGTTGATTAATAGTTGTGGCCTGTTGAGCCAAGATTCAATGGAGGAGAAGACAGTTTGGGTTATTTGCTGAAGGTGTGATGTGCTATTTGAGGAGGATTGATGGTAGAATCATCGACATATTGGATTAAGGAGCTTTGATGGGAGGCAGTGTATAGATTATTAATGAAGATATTGAAGAGGAGGGGTCCAAGAATGGACCCTTGTGGCACTCTTGTTTTGTTAGTTGGGAATTACAATATTCAGCCTTACCATTTTACACATTGTTGTCTGTCTGATAGATAGCTGGTAAACCATTGTTTGAAGGTAGAGAAGAACATTGCTGTAAAAGTTTGGGGTGTGAGACCATGTTGAAGGCCTTTGAAAGATCTAGAACTATTACTGAGGTTACTTGGCCAGAGTCTCTAGCTTTGTTGATTGTATCCATAAAGGAGATTAGTGCAGTGGTTGTACTATGTGCTGGCCTAAATCCATGTTTGGTGGGTGTAAGTAGATTGTTGTGGATAAGGTGATTAAGTAGTTGCTTATGCACACATTTTTCTAACAGTTTGGATAGAGAAAATAGGACACCAATGGTTTGATAATTAGTTAGTTCATTAGATTTCCCTGCTTGGTGTAGTGGGGTTATGATACATTTCTTCTGAAGGGTTGGGACATGGGATTATATGATGGATCGACTAATTAGAATATTGACAGGGTGCGCAATTGCATGTGTAGCAAGTTTCAAGTATTTGGAAGGGAGGTTGTCAGAGGAAGGAGAACATGGTTTTAGTTTGAGTAGAAGTTTACGTATATAGCTTGTAAGTGCAGGTTGTAGAGAGAGGAAAGGAATTTGAATATCTATAGTAGAAATATTTTGGGGAAGGAAGGAAAGAAGTTGTATGTTTGGAGGATGTTTGAGAGGGAGGTGTGTTAAGATTTTTGTGGAGTTTGAATTTGTGGTATTACTAGAATCAATAACTAAGGGTTGGGAGGGTGGCCTAATGGTTAAGGTGTTTGCCTTACAAACACAAGGTACAGGGTTTGACTCTCACAGGGGATAATTGGCTAGGCTTAAAATGGCTCACAGAGGCAGTTAGCCTAGTACTAACCTATAAACCTATAATTTAAGCATACTTTCTATAAAGTGGATGTTAAACATATCCGCTATTTGGGATCATCTAAGGGTAAAGTTTTTAGTAGGGACCAGTTTAAGGATTTTAATATACTATTAAAAAGTTGTTGATTAAAGTTCAATAAGTTTTTTTTTTTTTTTTTTTGGTAATTGGGAGGTTGTCTTGCAAGTACATGCAGGCAGGTGGTTATTTAAAATGTTTGGGAAAGTACTGGGTCAGAATACTTATAGGGATCTGATACCAAGATCCAGTCCAGGATAGATCCTGGGTTGCTGTTTTTCTGTATTCTAGTAGGTGCTGTAATGAGTTGTGTATATCCATACAGATTTATACTATTAGCTGGGAAGTCAGAGATTAAGTTCTGCCAGTTGACATTGACATCACCCATGAAGATTTTTTTAATTTGATATATTTTGTGACATCCAAGAAATGATGTCTTCATGTTGTGGCCATGGGGAATGCATAATACTGCAATAAATAGTTGTTTGGTTTTGTTACTTTTTAAAGAGGCTATACGAATTTCAGCGTTACAGAATGTGGGTAGGAGCTTGGAGAAAGGAAGTATTGTGTATGAGTTGAGATAAATTAAGGCTACCCCTCCAACTTTTTCTTCCATTCTATAAGCTCTTAATATGTTAAATCCTGGTGGGAGGAGTTCAGTGTCTTGGATGTGTGGCTTTAACCACGTTTCTGTAACTGCAAGTTTGTCTGGGGAGTGCTGTGATGACCATGCATGGAATTATATTATTTTGTTACAAATACTTCATCTTTAGAGTGACTAGCAGTAGATTTTTTGGGGAGAAGAGATGGAAATATAAGTTGGGCCAGGACTGAGGTGGATGTCCCCCCAGTGGGATAACTTAGAGTAGTGGGAGTGGGAGAAGTAGAGGCTAAGGCAAGTAGGTTTTATAATATGTTTTAGTTTTGAGGAAAAAAATAATTTAGGTTTAAGAGAGGTTTGTTGAACTGTATATTTAATTGTAGGATATGTGACTCAGGCTGGCTGATATGTTACAGAAAGTTATCTGTTTGTTTTGCAAAGACTGCATTAAATGTTGCTGATTTTTTCTATTAAAATGATTTTTCAGATTTGACTGAAGTGGAATGTGTAAGAAGTAAGAGAGGCAGAGTAATGGATATGATGAGAACTATGGCAGGTTTAAGGTGTGCCATGTTGAAAACTACATAGTAAAAATGAGGGATAAGGAGAAGAAAAGAGTGGTGGGAGAGGGAGTTAGAATGAGGGGGGTATGTAGTAGAGAGTGAAACAGAATCAAGGCTAAGGGGTAGAGCATTATAAGATATCTAGTTGAGGTTTAGTGTGCTTGGGTAGTGTGTTTTAAGGGGTGGAGAGGTGTAAGCAGCTGATTGGAGATTGTATGTGATTGGATAGGGTACAATAAGGGGAGGTTAATATTAAACTATAAATGTAATTGAAGCAGGGGTGGGTGAGAATGGGGGTAGAGTAAGGGAGCAGAGTGAGCACGAGCAGAGTGAGCCCGAGCAGAACGAGGGTGAATGGAGCAGGTTAGACGTGGTTGGAGAGGTTTGCAAAAAACAATCAGTAAATTAAAGGCAGCTCAAGCAGAAGTTGACTGTTGTGAAAAACATAGGAAAATAAGGAAAAGGTAAAATAGTCACAGGCTATGAAGTTTACAGCGGCCAGTTAGATGCAATTGGTAGAGTAAGGCAAACTGTTATTTGGATCACTGGTAGGAGCGAGAAAAATCTCAGAAGAATAGGTAGAAGTATTACAGAGACTAAGTAGATATGCCGGGGCTGAAAGTATGTAACTGTTATGCAGCTGAAACAGAAAACAGTTAAGGCTAAAATATATAGTGGATTAATAAGTTAAGTACCTGACTACTTAAAGTATGGGCAGGGCGTTAGAGAGACCTAGCAAGACATATAACACTGAAAAATAACCAAAATGAATGCTGTATAGCATAGAAAAAAGGTTAGAGGTGTGCAGGATAAGAAAAAAGATCAGGGAGGAGAGAGGCATCAGCGAGTTCTGCTGATGTATGAGGAGCCGTTTGTAAAGTTCGATATCTAATACAGTGCAATAGTTATGAATAGAACATACATTAAATAGCTCGCATGTTTGGGAGACAATGGAATCCTGTAACTTAGTGAGGTTCCTTTGCTTCTGTATGAAAGTTACCAAGATTAATTCTGCTAGGTCTGCAGGTTATGAGCGCAGGGCAATTGAAAGGCGATTGTACCTATAAAAAGGAGGGGAGAAGGATGAGGTTATCTAGATGAAAAAGACTGCAGATATCATGTAACTAGGTTGCATGTATGAGGACAAGAGATGGCATCAGTGGTAGTATGGCAAAGGAGTATACATTGGAAAATAGTGAATTGAGGGGGAAAGGATTCTGTGAACAAGAAAGGGGCTACTATAGGATAAGTGGTTAATAGAGAAAGACGAAAAGGGGGTGAGTTCAATAACAAAAATTAGTATAGTTAGAGGGTAGCTTGATCAAAAATGATTAACCATCATTCAGTAACATGATAGAGCTACAATGTCTGTGTCTGTGTGCTGAACAGTAGGAATGTGCGTAAAGACAGTGAACACTGTCAGAGATAATGTGAGATATACATTGATTTGTTTAATTTACATATAGAAAGGAAACTGATGTTATAAGTAAACTATGAGACATGCACTCCTGTATTGTGCCCTTAATAGAGCTCTTCAAAAGCAAAGAGGTCTTTTGGTCAGTAGGTTAGATAATTAAGGAAAATAAGACATGGAAATGTATTACTGTGATGAAGAGGGAAACAAATCTTACCCTGTATGATAAAATATTAAAATGATGTAGCTACTAAATTCTGATATGGCATTGGAATAAATGAAAGTGTATACGTATGTAAAGCTCTTGTGATGGCAATGAGTGAATTGTGTGTGGTTTTGAATGTTGTTTAATGAACTTTATCTGCGATATACTGAATGGACGTCAAATGTGAAAAAGCTACAGAGTGAAAAGACTGTTTTTGTCAGTAATACTTTTCTTTTGTCAGAAACTAAGTTTGGTAAGTATTCATCTGTGATTTTATGTAAATATATATATATATATATATATATATATATATATATATATATATATATATATATCTATGGGTCCCGTACTGTTCCCCGAACGGACGTTTCACCAAAACTGAAACGGCCAGGCATACTTTCGCGAAAGTGCTTTTCACCAAAAAAGTATGCTGAAAAGTAAGGGAAATTGTGGGGGAATGGCTGTTGCTGAGATCACAGTACTGTGAGAATAAGGAAATATTCCCTTTTCCCCACTGTAGTGCGATCTCGGAGTGAGAATATAAAAGTAGGGGCATGGGGGGCACAGGGGGGCTTGCCCTTCTGCGTAAACAGTTGTGTGTTTTTTTGTTTTTGTTTTTTTACTTTTTTGAGGAACTTCAGCAAAAGTGCTATTTCGGTAAAAAGCACTTTCACAAAAGTGTGTTCGTAGATTTGGTTTCGGACTATTGAACTTTCGTTCAATAGTACTAGACCCATATATATATATATATATATATATATATATATATATATATATATATAGTATATGTAATGTTAATGTTTGATGAGATGAATCTGTAAAAGACACCAGTGAATGAAGATGAATATTTTGATGAAGGTTGAAATCACTGTTTATGATAAAGTTGTAGGTACCAGGCTTAACATCACTACACTAGTGATCAACAGTCAAAATGTAAATCACTAATATGTGTAATTCTGGGGTTTCTTCAACAAACAGAAAGATTTGGCAGTCTTTTGGTCTTTTCTTTTTTCCTTGAGAAGGTGCAATCTCAGAATTGGTAGCAGGGGGTTCCCTGCAAAAAAATGCTGTTTGTGATTTCTTTATCCTGACTATGGTTCACAATTATTGAGTGATTCCACATGCTGTGATCAATTTTCTGAGAGTCAATCTCATTTTCATTGGGACTTCATTATGGAAAGTTGAACATATGGCAAGATTATGACATTCTAGTCATTTCTATTTTCTTGGTGATGTCTAAGCTGTAAATGTAATGTACAATTGGATTGCATGAGTACATAAGTGTGTATCATTAAGAAGATGTAATGATATATGTTTCAATTAAAAAAGATTAATAAATCAACATGATTAAGGATTTTGAAGACTTTATTTTCATACTTGACAAAAAAGGAATTAAGACCACGTGAAAACCACTCTAAGGAAAAAAGAATTGTCTAAATAAAAAAAAAAATCAACATGGAAAGAAAAAGTATAAAGGAAGAAAGAAGAACTTGTGTGGCATGTGATAGGTATTCACAAAAAAACATATATTTACAAATAACTAAAGAGCATTCTACATGCTTTACATGACAGGGTACTTCTGCTTTGATAGCTCATAAAGCAGACATTCCCAATCCAGTCTGTAATGTACCCAGAGATGCTTCAGATGTTTCACTTATTGAAAATTTAAATTGCATCAGCATTAGTAGATATGAACAATGCTGTCAAACTAATTTTACAAGTGCAGAAATTGTCATAATCTAATCATGACTACATTACAGGATTAAGTATTAGACAACAGTTTTAAGGAAGATGATTTCTCTTTCTTGGCCATCTATGAGCACTGCTTTCATGTCTTAGTCAATTACTGATGTTATGTGTTTTTTTTTTTGTCAATGTATATTTTAACGTTGCCCAGAAAGCTACACCAGCCCAACATCAACTGACATCAGTCTATAGCACCAACGAATGTCTTCCTACTTCTTGTACTGATACAAAGAATCTTGGATTCTGCAGATGAAAGTTATTGAAGGGGAAAAGGAAAAAGTCTACCCCAAAGTCCATAAAAATGATTTTTATATGGGACAAACTGAGCCTCCTTGGGTTAGAACCATACGGATACACCCACACATATACTATGCTCTGGAGGGAATTCTTCTGTGACAGTTAACTACATAGGAGAATTTTTAAAGTGGCTAACATTCTCTCAGCTGAAATGAACTATGCCTTTTCTGTTCCAAACCTTTCATTGTGTATTGATGATAAATTATCAACAACACAAAACTGTAAGAAAGGCTTTGCAGAACTCCACCTGAAAAGTATGATTTACATAACAGCTTCACTGATGCAGTCTCTGCTGATTACTATAAATTATGAAAAGTCATGCCTGCCTTATACCAAGTCGGTAACCTTCCTTGCAGACATTATAGACTCTGCTCTAGTAAAATTCTTAGTCCAGTAGAAGAAACAGACAGAAGTCTTTGATGACTGTTTGGCCTGTGTGGGATACCATTACAACAAGGTGTTACTTTTAGACTATGGGGTACATGTCATCATGTATTCACCTAGTTCCTTATGCAGCACTCCAAATGGAAATGTCACTGTATGTGGGCTATCAGGAAGATGTGGATTCCCTAAAAACTGACTGCACTCTAACAGTCAGTCAAAAAGGAGTTTCACTGGCAGAAACATCCAGGCAACCATTCAAAGGAAAATATTTAGTCCATAGTGCATTGACTCAGCAGATAAAAGCAGACTCTTCAAATTTTACATGGGGAACACATTTGAGCACTCTCTCAGTACTAAGCAACTGGAGACATCAAGAAAGGTCTCTGCATGATAATCTGAAAGAAAATACAGCTGTACAGAAAATTTTGACATTCTTTTCAGGACATCTTTTACCTAGTCACCTTCAATTCAGCATGGGAAATACTAAAGTAATCAACAAACAAGAACATGTCAGAACGTTTCATCTTTACAAAGAAACACCATCAGCTTGAAAAAAACTGGCTAATCACCACTACTTCCTGCTGACCATAATACATCTTGAAGGACAGAACTATTTTTAGAGCCCCTAAACAGACTGGTAAGTCTGACATACAAATAGCAACTAGTCCCTGTGATATGTCACTTAGTAATATAAAACTGGAACATGCCAGATATGAACCTGTTTCACACCTGGATAATCATCTTCAGATCTTTATTCATCACAATACAGCATGACAGCCAAATACACTTGTTTTCCTTCTTGTGAACTTAAAAACCTACTGTATACCTTTCCACCAATCCTAACAATTCAGAAAGTCCTCCTCATGACTAAGCAAAAGGAAGTAAAACTCATTTCACTAGTTTCATTTTGCCATAGATAGCCACAGTTTCCCAGTTGTTGCAGATAAATGTTCTTCCACCGTGGCCTCTGATTTTAGACTAGAATCTGCTAACTCAGCAACAGGACTAAATGCCTTACCCTAATCTCAAATCTCCATATCTTTTAGCTTGGCGGATATTATTTGAATTCCACTCTGTGACTGATTTTCCATGAAAATATTAAGTATTTTGAATGAAACTAAAAGCCCAACTACCAGAAAAGCTTATCTTCAAAATGGAAGACACTTGTGTCTCGGACATCTAAATGTTTAGATCCTGTTCACTAGCCAGTACCAAAGATGCTAGATTACTTTGACTCTTTAACTACAACCTAGTTTATCCATCTGTAAAAGTATGCAGTTCTACACTTTTACTTGTGTTCTCAGATTACAGTTTGGGTTAGAGAAAAATCTTCAGTTAAAAAGATATCTTCGGCCTTCAGTTTACTTAAATTTACTCCAAAGTTATTTTTCCTGTGATGTCAATTTTCATGCAGTTTACTATCCAAAAAACAATCAATACTATCCAGCTTTTTTTTATATTTTCTCTCCTGCAGATTATGAAATTCCCACATTTTCCTGTTTGAATCTTGTATTGTTTCAAAAAGGAATGTCTCAGCCTGCATGATATAAAGTACACAGCACACTTGTGTTTGCCTTCACTGTTAGTCACTGTCACAGATGTTCTCAGAAGCACATTGCAAATGTGCACTGCTGCCTGAGGTAATAATCAATACCTGCCACACCCAAATAGGCATTACACTTTATGGTTGTATAGCAGAGTAATGAACATTGTTTCCCTCAATTCCACTCTCTGCACTATCAGCTCAGTTGCATGTAGTATTATCTTACCAACATCCACTGAAGTTTGGCTTGTACTATTGTGCATTCATACACATGCGGGCATATGCACCCAGACTCAGTGGATTTCAGGGCAGGTTAATAATACCTTTCTAGTGCCACCGCCTCTTCATCCATCTATGTTATCTCACTACCACCAGCCAAACCAGTTTGGCAATCCAAGGTCACAATTATGAATACTCTTAGAATAAGCTAACATTATCATGGTACCTGTGGCAAAATCAGCCTTATTTCAAAGAACAGATACCTATAGTTATATTTCACCACTTCTATTCAATTGCCCTTGTACATTTCAATTATAAGCCAACCAGAAACTTTTAAAATTTAATAATAAAATTACCTGCCATAGAAGTAAGCAAAGCACAAGCAGCTAAATATACAGAGTTTATAATTCCTTGCACAGGGAAATTCAAATATAATTGCTGAAAGCAATTATCTTCATAAAAGATTATGACTATATTCTAGTGGGTCCTACACCTATTGTTATCTTAAAGGGTGACTGCCTATCGCTAACATGCATATTTTTAAATTTACTCAGTGGGTGAAGTAGCACAGGCAAAACTATAAACATTTGAGTTCATTGTGTCCCTAGGAAACAGGGTTTCATGTTTTGTTTTTCTTGTATTGTCCATACAAAACCTTATTCAAGGTTCATTCAATGCTCCTAATCTTGTCCAAAGCTCCTACAACACATACGAGACAAATGAGATTGACTGATGTATTGTTCTAACAGTAGCCATGATATATGCTGATAATCTGAAGGGGTGTCCTAGTGTAAATCCACTTTGGTATGTATTTATCTAATGTTGAATCCATTGACAAGCTTCCACCTTTTGAAATGAGTCTAACTCTCCTGTTAGATCAGCATTTTAAATATCTGCCTTAAAGTGTATTGGTCATATTCTGAAGCATCATTGTTGTGCAATTAATTTCATCCCCAGTTACATTCCTCATGTTAAAACTGCAAGTGATTTCACAAACAAAATGAAGATCACAAGTGATGTATAGTTATTTAATTTGCACTGTTTACTAAGTATTTCTCTGTAATCACGCCCACAAAATGATGGGACTGCAGGCAATGGGGAATTATTTAAACTCAACTGCAAAGCATTCTAAGTAAGTAAAAACAACTTAGTTCTTAACATTACACCTTATTACATTGTTTTTATAATGCTCAATATAAGGTCTTATACCTGCAGGACCTAGTTTATAACTTGTGGTTGTAAGAAGTATGTAACTTATACTGATGCGTGTAACATGGAAATGCAGAAGCCTATATATTAAATTAAGTACTGGAGCATTGTGGGTTCAGTATTTCATGATGTCATGATGGGGATTTTCAATTCCAATAAATTTTTCAGGGAGCTCTTCATGTCAACAAAATAAAATGCAAACAATAATCCATTTTTGTATCAAAAACTGTATAACTTGGTAATGTATATAGTAAGGAGGATATACCCAGCTGCATGGGTTATTACTCACACTTGCTTCAATACATAGCCAACATACTTTAAAACTTTCTTTGCATAAAAATTTCCAATCTTTTATTACAATATTGCTCACATTACAAGTAACAGTTCATAAAACAGTAGCCCTGTGTGTAGATGAGTGCATGGAGGTGGGTGAGTAGGTGGGTATTTCTGTGACTGAAAACAGTTTCTGTCTCAGTACCTTTGCCACATCTCTTTTGCAAAATTATTACAATTATCTTAATTCTGTACAAATTTTCCACCGAGACTACTCTAAGTTTTATACTGTGGGACTGTGCCTTGTTGGGTCAATCAGTTGGTAAGACGAACATATAACAGCTAAAGTAAAACTCTTTTTGCAAAATTTTAGTTGTTAAAGAAAATATGAAGAACAGGATGAGTTATGATACAACTCTACATAAACAAACAGGTAAATACTCTCATTTTGTGTTAACAGTAAAAAATGCAGTATGGGAAACTACAAGCAACTTTTGTCTGCATTACCAGCTCTGTGAAATGGCAGTTTCAGTCACAGAGGAATAAGCAAAACTGTTAGACCTGTCTGGCAACTTTGACACAAACAAGAATGTAGAGCGCCTGGAAACTGACTTGGACTACAACTCTGAATCCTTAGCAACCCCCTACATTTGTTTACATTGGATTTTAGGTTTTAAACGTGCCATGAAATGTTTTAGTGACTTACAATTAATACCAAAGTTAATCAGTGAAAAATTAAAACTGGTGCTATTTCCAGAGACAATCTAAGAGTCTCATTTGTTCACAACACTTTAATTATAACTATCTGCAGGAAGAAAAACACATTGTTTGTCCCTCCAGGCTTTCTTACATCATGGAAACACAACTGCAGTTGCAGCAACAACTCTGCTTGTTTAAAAGACAAAATCATATCACTATGACAAACCGACAGCAACTGTTTCCACTCATAAGAAAGTAAAATATGTTAAGAAACATTTAAAGCAATGTTGATGTAATGCCAATGCACTGGCCCAGCAATCAAGGAGCCTCAATCCTCACAACTAACACCAGTGAGGGGCATCCATATAGGGAAAGGATAATAAATACACACAAGGTAAAGTACAATTTCACTTAAGAGCAGACAGAGATCACAGTCAGTCTGGGGCTGTCTTTCCCTTTCTCTCCAGGTCCCCAATAAGACTCCCTACTGGCACAGCTACATTGTCCCAGATCTCAGCCTAGTGGGCAAGCTAAAACATCCAGCACCCTCTCTGTCCAACCAGTGCTTCATGTCCCTACGCAAGTAGCTCACACACACACACACACACACACACACACACACACACACACACACACACACATACTTACTTTGAAATAAGAGTTTATACAACCACACAGTCACTGCTGGGGAAGGCTAGCACAGGTTCTCCAGCTGTGCCCCTTTTCTGCACAGACTAAAAGGTAGTACCGCTGCCACCACCCATTAATATTATCAGCTATTCAAAGGCCCTTAAAATGGTGTCCAATTATTACTGTGCAATATTATTATCCAAATGGTAAGTGTGACTGAACAGACAAGGCTTGTTAGAGTGACTTGGTACAGTATCACTATATACATGCAATGTACTCTTAGAGCTTAAATTATCTCTACACAAAACAGCCACAGTTGGAAGGTTTAAAAATATTTAATAATAAATAATAAAAACACAAGACAATACTTCTTAATACACAGTGCTAGTCAAGAGTTCAGAGATCCCAGAAAAATACTTAAAATAATACCGTAGAAAAGTTCTGACATCAAACACAGATAAACACTTACTCTAATCTTCCTAATTCCTAGCTACTTCTAAGAGAAAACACAGTTCTAAAATAAACTTACATAAAGCAGGGGAGTGCTGGTGATGTTGGATGTTCTCAAGACAAAATGCTCTGAACTCTCTGATTCTCTCTCTTTAAATTGATAACACAGAGCTGCTTCACATGACATCATTCTTTACACTTCTCTGGTGTTCCCAGGCTAACAGAGACTACATTTACATTCTTTACACCTAGTCAGAAACCAGAGCAATAAAGGACATTTATACATGCAAATTCTAGCCATTAACTCTGGTCTTAAAACAATAGGCAGGATGCCTCCATCTAGACATATCGGCTCCGAATTTTGACATCAAAGACAGTCATAAAATGCTTGACTTAGCTTTCTTACAGCAGAGTGCACTGTTGTTACATTTTTGCAGTTCAATATCCAATGCAGTCTTTTCACATTTATGAGAACATGCTTGTTGCTTACATTAATATTTACAAATGACAGAATTATCTAGAGAATTCTATTTGGCTAGGCTGGCAGCCTTCACCTATCTTCACAGTTAATGCTTTAGTATAACAAGGAATATCTGTCTATCTTTATAGATAAATAAGTTTCCATATATGGGAAGCACAGTGGTGCAACAGATAGCATTTTCGCCTCTCATCAAGATGTTCTTCATTTGTTCGAGATTGGTTCAGATCTACCTGCCTTTACTAAAATAGCAAATCACTATCCATACTTTGTCAAACACCTTACTTTGACCATTGATGCAACACAGGATGTTAACTCATGTACCACATTTATATAATCAGTTCAGCATATTGTACATAATTTTTCATCTTTAATAATTTTGTATCATTGCCATTGAACCACATTCATAAAACCAGTACAGTACATTGTAAATCCTTTTACACCACTCCCATCATATCTGCATCAAAGTTGCATATTTAATAAATCAAACTTAAATCAAAGGTACATATTTAATAAAAACATAGAGGCATCGGGTGGATTACATGGCCGCAGCCATGTATTTATTGCCAATTACTGCCAATGATCTTTTTCTGACCTATCCTGTCCCTACCTGTTCCTCACCTCCCCCCTCCTCCTCTGAAACCTGAGTCCAAGCTGACCTGCCTCGGAGAAATGATGGCTTGCTACGACCTGGCTTGTCAGCTGTTGTTTGATTCTCAGCTGGGGTGCCTTCTGTCCAGAGTCTGCATATCCTCCCTATGATTAGTTTCCTCCAGGTGCTCTAGTTTCCTCCCACATTCCAAAAACATGCAGTAGGTGGACTTGACACTCTGAATGGCCACAGGTGTGAGTGTGTGTGCAAGTGTATTGTGTGGCATGCCTTCAGTGCTGAGTCTGCATGTCCTCACTGTGTTCACATTGGTTTCTTATGGATGCTCCAGTTTCCTCCCACATTCCAAAGACATTCATTAGGTGGGCAGCACTCTCTTAACTGGCCATAGGTGTGAGTGTGACTGCCAGTGTGTTGTATGGCAAAACAACCATGGCAGGGCTAGCCAGTCAGTAGTGTAAACCATAGCTCTCAACTGTACAGATATTTGCAGAATGTCCACATTTTGGCCTCATATTTTGGTCCATTTTTCATAAAATTGTGGTTTTCTGGCAAATTAGTGGTGAATCATTGCAGATTGAAATTTGAAAATAATGACAGGACATTTGAGTTTTAGACTTAATATCCTTCAGAAAAATCATACTAATGCAAAACCTGTTGTTCTATACACACTATATATATATATATAGACACACACATATATGTGGTGCTCTTTATTTGAACGACAATGTCAAATCCATATAATCTACAATTTACATCATCAAACGTTCTGACTGAGACAACTGTATAGTGGGGATTGGGGCTGCCATTTCAAGATTGTTTTTCATTACCTGTCTGTGTGGATGACAAAATAAAAACATAAGTGCATAAACCATAGTCTTCCTTCTTTTATAAGTTCTGGTCGTGTTCTAGGCAAACTTTGACTGTAAATGCAAATGCTATATGTAACTACTAAAAAATAAAAAATGAGGAGAGATGAACGCAAAAGAAAGAAAAAAATTAAGAAAAAATATTTCGAATAGATCTGATATAATCTACCACATTTCAAAGGCCCATATTATTCATAACGTCTATATCTACCCAATCTTAGCTGTAGGAGCCCTGATCTCAAGCCTGTTATTCCAAACTACTAAAACCATATATGTCCATTAAAGGCGTATTGTGTGAGCTACATTTTCAAGCTGAGCAAGTTATAAAAAGTGCCAGGCACTGGAAATTGGAAATGCACTGTGGTGATAATAGGGGTAGGGGTGCTTCACTAGTTATCAGAGCAACTGTACCTTCTTATGAAGTGTTCTGTTACAAATAAATAAACACATGTTTTTCATTCACTTACTTATCTGTTTGCTTATCTGTTTGTTTGCTTACTTATTTATCTGTTAGTTTGTATGTTTTACTGAATTTATGTCCGTTATTGTCGCTTCACAGTATGACGTTGTCCCGTTCGATTCTCAGCTAAAGCGTCTTCTGTGGGGATACATGCGTGAATGGGCGTACCTTCGTTGAAGGCTGTGCGTCAGAGCTGGCAACTCGGTACGTAAAAATCTACTGTCAATCATTAGCGGACCGGAGTTCCGCTGTGGCGACCCCTAACCGGGAAAGCCGAAAGAAGAAAGAAATAAGGACACCCGTTTGGACAATGGCAGCTTTCAATTTTTCAGCAGACCACAGTTGTTTTCTTTTAAGCCATGACATGTAATATGAAGAGCGTCTGCATTGGTAATGGCTAGCCGCCAGGCTTTAGGTGATGGTCATTGTTGATATAGCCCTATGTACAAAATCGGGAAAAGGATGGTTTGTGCCAAATTGCCGATGCTCTCCTTAGCCATATTCTAAACTGTCCAGATTTTCACAGAATGACCAGATTTTACCCTCATATGTTTGGTTTGCTCCTTATAAAATGTATGTTTTTCTGAATCTTTGTTGCAAATCAGTGAGAAATTAATTCACTAAACAGTGACGGGCATTTGAGTTTCAGACTTCATAGCTTTCAGAAAATGCATAGTAACACAAGAGCTTTATTCTAGCGACTTTCTAAGTTTATAAGGGCAATATTTAAAATTTCCCCTAGTCTAGGGGCTTTGTCCTCCCATTAGTTTTGACTTTGTCCAGATTTTTGTACTAAGAGGTTGAGAGGTATGTTCTTAACGTATATCATGGATCAAAAGAAAATAGCTTCCGCTATACAAACCTCTCAACCTCTTAGAGCAAGAAATCTAGACAAAGCCATAAATAATGAGGGGCAAAGGGCCAAAAATAGAACTTTTTTTTAAATATTGCTCTTACAAACTTTACGTTAATAAAATAGCGGGTTTTGAGGGTATGAAGTCTAAAACTCAAATGTCTGTCATTATTTTCTGACTTCATTCTTCAATGACTTACCAGAATAAAACACAATTTTATGAAAAACAGACCAAAAACTTCAGGCAACAATCTTGTCATTCTGCGAAAATCTATACAGTTGAGAGTCATGCAAATCGGAAAGTGTCACTGTGTTCAGGGTGATTTCATAATTGACATAATTTGGAAAAGAAAGAAAGAATAATATTTCTATTTCTAACAGAAAGTGTGGTTATTCCAAACATACGAGCTTGTGCTCTGTTGGAGATTTCCGAAACCTTCGATTGGACGTTTTCTAATGTAGACACGTCTTTGTAATACAGAGAATAAAAATAACAAGGACAAAGTGATAATATACCGTGAAGTAAAGTTATATATACTGATAGATATACTACGATGAGAATAGCAATAACTTGCAACTCTATTAAACGCTTTATTTATCCACTGTGAAATTATAAATAAAAGTTCATTGGCCTTTTTTATGTATTTGTTCATTTATTTATTCTGTATTTGTTTTTATTTATTTGTTCTACATGCACATAATCGAAAAGCAGCCCTTATTCGTTCTTATCGCAGTTAATGCTGTTTTTTTATTATTGTTATATTTTTGCATATTATTTTACTGACTGTGTGAACCACATAATAGATACATCAATATAGAAGCAGCAAAAATAAATATTAATGTGAACTCAAAGCCAGCTATTTCCCTTTATTTTTAACAATTTCGGTTATCGTCATCGTGTCTAGCAAAAGTTGCCAGTTTTCCCGCATCTCCGCGAATTACGGTTGTTACTCCAAGCTCCTTTATTTAAAGTTACTGAAGCTGTGATAAACTAAGATGTATATGGGATAAAGTAATAGACAACATTAACTGAACCCTAAGAGGGAAGCCTACTTATTGTTAGTACTGCGCTGTGGTTGTTAAAAAAGCAGTGGAATGTGACAAGGCTGCATACTTTGTAGGCATGTTTAGTAATTGTGTTATTGCTACTAACATTTCAAATCGTGTACGTTTGGGAAAGAACTTAAACAAAATGGGCAGAGCACGTAATATTCCAAGGTAAAAGAGTATTGTAGGGAAATTTTTAGAACTATTGGTTTGAAAGAATAGGACTACTGCAGTTGCATGTTTATTATATGATGCTGTTAGAACTATCTTATAACCTGAAAATGTTTATGTAAAGCTGTAAAACACCTCACAAATTACGTACACTCACACACACACACACACATATATATATATATATATATATATATATATATATATATATATATATATATATGTGTGTATGTATGTATGTATGTATACATACACACACACACATGTATATGTGAGAGAGAGAAATATTCTTTAGAAATTCCTGCATACAACTTAACTGTTTAGCTTTTCATTGGTCTGCTCCTAATAAAAGTTGGAGCTTTCCTTCAAATCATTAAGGACTGAAGTCACTATACATCTCTACCTCTTAGCGCAAAAAAAATTGCACAAAATCAAAAATAAAAGGGGGGGGGGCAAAGACCCAAAATCAGGGACAGATTTTAAATATCGTTGTTATAAACTTAGAACATTCATACAATAAGAGGTTTTGCGTTCGCATGCAGTTTCTAAAGGGTATGAAGTCTGAAAATCAAATATATGTTATTACTTAGTGGTTTCAGTCCTCATTGAGTTGCCAGAAAACTACAAATTTTACATAAAACAGAACAAAAAATATGAGACAAATATCTGGATATTCTGCGAAAATCTGGTTAGTCGAGAGTTGTGGAAATCACTAAATGACAGACAATTGAGTTTCAGAGTTCTGAAAATGTATGCTAATACAAATTCAGCAACTGCGTTCATAAGCATAATATTTAATATTTGTCCCTGATTTCGCACCCCCACTCATACCGTTTTTGGATATGTGAAGAATTCTTGCTCTAAGAGATTGAGAGGTATGCGTTCCTGTTTGCAAAGTGCCCATCCGTGTTCCATTGGTCTCCATCCCACACCTGTCAACTTCTGGAGCATCCACCTTCAAAAATCATAACAAGGGGCATGAAGTGGAGAACTTACTTATTTTTCAGAAAATACAGTCCCTATGCCATATACTTAGAGATATTATTTGTACCGGCTTTAGTTATTTCGTAACGTGCCTAAGATTAAATACCCTTAAAAAGGTGTAATATTATGAGGAAAAAAGCGCTCCCGGGTCGTCCTTAAAATGGTTAGTTGTGTCCAGTGGATTTAACCGTTCAATAAATAGGTGAAAGAAAGACTAGAGGAGGAGCATGATAGTCTGACAGCCAAATTTAGACTGACGTGCCTAAATTATAGCAATAGAGAGGTATGTCTCCAGCACACATATGATCTTTGGGTAATTTACTTTATTTAAAAATAAAGATACAAAGAGGGGCTAGCACAGAAGTACATGTACTCAGGGGTGTAGCAAGCAAATTCCATTTTCTCCTCACAAGTTCTTAGTGCTACCCCATCCCACCGCCATCCCCGACACCTATAACTTAGAAATGGACACATCTTGCAAAATGCCCCCACCCGCAGCACTTAAAAACAGTCAGCTATGCCCCTTAATTTAAGCATGATAGATTTAAGGGGCATAGCTGACTGTTTTTAAGTGCTGCGGGTGGGGGCATTTTGCAAGATGTGTCCATTTCTAAGTTATAGGCCTTAAACTATTACAAATATCATTTTTAGATTAGCGATATTGCACTTGTTGTTAAAGGTATTCAGTTAGACAGTTGTAGACATAATATGTCCTAAGAAAACATGTTGATATGATGCTCAGAAGAAAATATACTCAGTTGAGTATATAGAGTAAATATGGCCGGCTACACCTGTGAATGTACTGTCAGCATTTCCATGTCTTCTGTGCAGTTTCATAGGCAGTTACTACTAATGATACCTGCATTTAGCATTACACCGAGTTATTCTGACAGCGAAAGAAGAAAATGTTGGGTGACAATGTAAAGAAGAAAATGGGTAATTTAAATACACTCACACATTTGATCTCACCCCCACCCCCATTACTGAAGAGGCAGTCTCTCGCGCGTTCTTTCAATCTCTCTCTCTCTCTCTCTCTCAGACACACACACGCGTGATACTGTGAAAATAACTATAACTGTCCAAAACTATTAAATTGTGATGAAGATTTAACAAGTTGCAAGAACCGTATGTCTACGATTAGACCTACTCTTCTACCTAACGGGGAGTGTGATTACTGTTTCTCCGATGTGTAACTATAATTGATATAATACAAGACTTGCTGTGCCACGTATTTTTAAATGTACAAACTGTAGGGTATAGGAAATGAACACTGGAACAAACAGAATTCCCCGGTTTTACCAGTCTCGATTCATTAAAATGAGTGTCTAAACGTTATTATCCAATTTTGCTATCCAGTACTGCATTCCATTATATTCCTTTATGGTTCTGTTACCCTTCTAATTAAAATATATGTGTGGGTGTGTGTGTGTGTGTGTGTGTGTGTGTGTGTGTACTTCTTTGTCGCCTCACAGTTAGACGTTGCCCGTTCGATTCTCAGTTAGAGCGTCTTCTGTGTGGCGACATGCGTGAACGGGCGTTCCTTCGCTGAAGGTTGTGCGTTAGGCCTGGCAAGCCAGCACGTAAAACTCTACTGCCAATCATTAGCGGACCGGAGTTCCGCTGTGGCGACCCCTAACCGGGAAAAGCCGGAAGACACAAACAAACAAATATATACTTCTTTACAATTTTCTGAATTTAAAAACCTCCACAAGCATAAAGTTACTTGCAGATCTATCCAGGTTTTTTTTAATTTTCAAATGCGCCCACTTCCGAGACTTTAGGGACCCGTTGGTCCTGGATCTCTTGAATCTTTACTAATCAAATAAGCCAACAAGCAACAAAAACGGGTATCTAAATTTTCATCAGCAGATATTGTTGTTGCTGTAATTCATTGTGCATCCCTGAACACGGATATGGTCCCAGAAAGGATGCTAATGACCTGGGTCACAGCCTGCCTTTGGCCTGACTGGCTCATTGATTATAAATGGTCCAGCTGTACATGAAAGAAGCTTTAAGTAAATATTTAATGAGGCTGGTTTACTTTCGAAGGGAACAGACCAGAGTCTGTGTTCACTCAACCCGCCCCCTACCCAATAATGGTAAACCAGGCTGCATCCAGAGTAAGAAACTTACTTGTGTTGCCGGAAGTACTCCTAAAATAGATAGATAGACTAGTGGACTACACAACTGTGTTTCCATTCTCGCACAACTTGAAATTCCAGCCAAAGGGAAGACAATGGAGGAAGCAGGGCAGGCTGAGAGCCTGAGAAGTCATGGCACGGAATGTGTTACTTCTGGCCACAATGTATTGTGTCCCGTATAGTGGAACAGCTACACAGAGAGCTCACGAAGTGGCAGCAATAGCAACAGTTAGAGCAACACCATGTAGTGGGGAATAGTTTAATTCAAGAATTAATATGTGCCTAAATGTTCATTTAAAATCCTGATATCATATCGCTACTATCCTCTGAATGCAACCGTATAACCATCGTTCTTGTTTCAAGTCTACTTTACTGTTATGTGCAATGATCATCTCTAGAAGGGAGGGCCGATAAATTCATTTTAGCCAATCCCAGGCCCGTGATGTACAGTCAGGCCCAAGAGCAGCACAGGAGCCCCTGGGGTCAACCCTTCCCCCTCCTAGCAATGACGTTTCTGTTTTCTATCTGAGTTACTGAAGCTCAGAAGAACGGCAAGGCTACAGCTATTGCAAACATTTGCTGAAGTCAGCCCTGGACCCCATCCCTATGCAGGAACACCGAGTAGAGTGTCAGTGGACTGGCCAGCTTATCTCGCAGTTTTTATCATCATTTTTCTAACATCACAATTTTAACTCAAGTGTCTTTCAGTTACTGCACAGAACAGCAGGCTCCACTAGCGCAAAGACTAAACTTTTCTTCTGGGGACTGAAGCATGCTGATGATGCTACCGAGCCCAATCACTTCCACCCCCTTTTCTGTTAAAGATATTTTGAATTTGGAACAGCAGCAACAACAAAGTCAGCATCAAGTATCTGATCATCATGTCCATCTGCACCAGGATTTGCAACCACAGCACTTCCACCCTTCTTCTTGTATGTTGGCGGCAGTTGCTACAGCAGAAGGTGCGAATTTCGTGGAGGGAGAGGACAGGTTGCCGACCTTTCTGAGCTCTGTGCCTAGTCCGGATCCTCACAGAGAGTTAACACTCTCACCAGAACTTTATGTGCATACAGTACTCCGGGGCACATGCGACACCAAACCAGGAGAGGAGGACTGTGTCTGCAATGAGCAAGAACAACGTAAGTACTGCTTCCTAACGAATCAAAGGTTCTTGCTTTGCCATACTTACGTGCCCGAACAACCATTTGATTCAGACCATACAACCGAGTTTTGTTGGGACACATCTAGTTCCTAAATGCATGTGCATGCCTGTGTACAGTGCAGGAGCTCACTACTTGTTATTATACAACAGTAATAATTACTTCTCGAGCTATAAGAGAAATGCAAGGCCTACTCTTGCAAAATATATATTAGCTGGGTGCAGTTCTAACATGGGACCAGGTTTCTACCGATTAATATTCATCCATACACATGCTCTCTGTGCACGTGCACAGGCCATGTAAATATAGGTATAACATGACCGTTCAACTGCATATCGCCTTCATATATATATATATATATATATATATATATATATATATATATATATATATAGCTGTTAATTTACTAAATACATTTGTACACAATGTTTCTATTTAACTCACTTTTAAGGAAATAAAGGACAACCATGCATGTAACCAGAATTTATAATATATAATACATACTTCCTTGCTGCTACCCATCACACACACACACAAACACACACTTTGATCTTTGGGACAATGCATCTTAAACCCACAATTAAAAAGGCAGTACGCGTGCTGCAATTATCATATCACAAAGATTTAATTTGAACAGTTAGTACTGTAACAACCACATAGCTACTATGACTACGTTACCTTCTTGGATGGCTCACATACGTGTTTGACAGCTTTACATTTACTAGCCAGAAGTTATTAGTCAACTGCTAATGCGTGCACTATGGCAGTTACACACAAGGGGTCTGTGAAATGAGCACTGGGACAGGTGTGCAGTGAAATAAAGTTAACCAATCGTTAAAGTGATGAGCCCACCAACCCAGTATAAATAATCCAGCCGCACGTCTTCCATTTGCACGTTTAAAATTTCATTTTAAAATGAAATTCAGAAAAGGGGAATCAACTTTCTAGGTGTAGCAGACCATGAGACCAAGTATTAGCAATTAAACAATGAAATGATAATCCTGCAAGATAAAACACACAGGGTAGTGAGTAATATGTTCTGGTATGTCCCTTAAAATTATATACATAGGACGAGGGTTAATTGACCAAAATAAAGTTACTATCTACATCCACAACGTTAATGTTATTGTTGTTGTACATGAAGAAAGCTTAAAAATAAAGTAGGTGATCTAAAATACAAATGTCAATGCAACACTAATTAAAACAGACAGGTAATAAAGAAGCCCATGGCACTGTAAGAGGGACTGGATGATACAGTGACCACCACCCACTTTTTAAGAAGTGCAATCATGCTTCCAGTCAGAAATTGCTGTGTTCAGTGTGCCAGCGGACATTGCTGACCATATGTATAGCCACCCGTCTAATTTACAGCACGATTCACCGTTGAGTTCTCATCAGAAATGTTGGCGCAGTGCAATAGCCACAAACAAAGTGCGGACACTGGTATGTACGTTTTTAGTTTGTAGATAGGAAACGACCGAGTAAAACTCAAAATAAGTGAATTGACGAAAGGAATCTGGGCAAACATTTGGCGAGATGCTGTTATTTCTTGTATTGGTTAAGTGTGTCTACTTGTGGGGAACAGATAAATGCTGCCATAAAATATAGAACTGCTGTTTTCTTTTTCTTTCTTTCCTGTCCTTTTTTCATAAAATAATCAGAATCCGTGCTCATTAATCTTCATTACTCTACAAAACAGAAGTCTAGAATGTACTCTACCCACCCCCAATTCTGCAATCGGGTAAGCGCCAAAATATAGAGTTTAGGGTACATGTGACTACCGGCATATACACGGGACTGGTTTTGGAATAAAATAATTTGCTTTTTTGACAGCAGCAGCATGCTATACTTAAACAAAAAAATGCATGTTTTAAACTGATATGCATACACACAAAGAGCTGTTTTGAGATGTCTGAAATGTAATGTACACGGGGAAATTAATAATATAAAATGTAGTTTAAAACATTGAATGAAAATAAATGTTTAATTCCACTTATGCTTACAAGATTATATACTGACTGATGAGCAGTTACTTTCCTTAGTCTTACATGCAGCTTCAGCAGTTTGACTATTTCTGAAGACTGTTAAACAATTATTTATTTGTTTGTGTATTTTATTGTTTTATTTATCGCTGTTAGGCTGAGAGTGCAAAAATAATTTGAGACCACAGCTGAATATTGCGTATATGTGTGTGTGTGAAATTTTAAATTCCACTTTTTGAAGATGGTGATAATAACAGTAATTGTTCTTGTCCACTTAGTGAACTGCTCTCTCAAAAAATGTGAAGAAACCGGAGAGAGTAAAGATGTTGGGTCGGAGTCCAGACCAAAGCAGCGGACTCGAAGAAAGCCCAGAGTCCTCTTTTCTCAGGCACAGGTGTTTGAGCTGGAGAGACGATTCAAACAACAAAGATACTTGTCTGCACCGGAAAGGGAGCACCTGGCCACCACATTGAAACTCACCTCCACTCAGGTTAAAATCTGGTTCCAGAACAGAAGATACAAATGTAAAAGGCAAAGGCAAGACAAGTCACTAGAGATGTCAAGCCATCATCACCCACCTCCACCACGACGTGTGGCAGTACCGGTTCTAGTGCGGGATGGGAAACCATGCATAGGAGGATCTCCGAATTATAGCACTTCTACCTATAATGTGGGAGGCAGCCCATACTCATATAACAGCTACACTTCTACCTACAACACGTACAGTAACCCAGTGTACAACTCCAGTTACAGCTGCACTTACTCAAGTCTCCCCACCTTGCAGCCTGCTGCTACGGCTGGCACTGCTTTTATGAACCTCAGTAACATCACCAGCCTGAGTCCTGCTGCGCAGTCCACTGGTCACCATCACCAGCAGCCAGCTCCAAGCCCAGCTTGTCAAGGCACATTACAAGGTATCCGAGCATGGTAGCTGCTGGAAGCAGTCTTGTGGTCTGATAAACTACATTCTTCTCACAAATCAGTAAGGCTGGTCTGACGAACTTCTTTCCTCTTCAGATGGGTGGTTAATACTTTTAAAACATAGATGCGCCAGTTAACAGAACAGAGACTGACCTAGATGTCCTTTCAGTAATATAAAGAATGCTGCGGCATTTTGTGCGTTTGTGGGATGTAATGTTGAAAAATTATCCTCAAAGTGGAATTTAGCCAACCCTAGAATGTTTATTGTTATGAATATAAAAGCCTTTGCCGTGAAGGTTGCTATATGATGGTGTTGTGGGCATGATGGATTCTAGACAAATTACTGTGGTTTAAAACTAAAATAATCTGACAACTAATTCCTACATTTGGCAAATATTTTGCACTGTAATCGGGTAGAAGCAAACCGAGGATTATTCCAGTTGTTACACAGTACTGCCATTCTGGCATCTGGGGTACCTTGTGCATTTCAACGAAGAATCTCAGGATACAGCCTGCCTTTCCGAAGGCCAGCAACTTGGCGCTGGTCGGGTAACATAATATATTAGCGAGAAAGCTATATTGGACAACTGATAATCTTGGACAGTGTGGTATTAAAGGAGAGAAAACCAGTTAACCAAATATTTTAATTATACCGTACTTGTATATATGACACATTCGTCAGGCCTCAAGTCCTGCATATGAATTTCGTAGCTAACATTACAAACTGTATGTGAGACACCATTTGCTTATTTAAATTCTTAACTCTATAAATGAATATTCGACCTACCTAGATGGGTCTACTATTTACTCACGCCCGCTTACACTTTAATTTGATCCTCTTGCTATATGGACAAATCTATGATGTACTTGATGTATTTAATGCAGCCCAATACATTTCCCTGTAGGTCTCATTATACAAAATGCTTAGAAAATATTATACTGTAAATGTAACTGCACGTTTAACTGTATCGCCTGCATCATGAGTGAAAAAAACATTGCCTAGACGTTGTGGAACCAGCACCTAGCCTGCTCTAAAGCTGTCTGAATGCACTATATGAAATGTATAAATTACATAACTAAATAAATACCCAGGTGCAATACTTTCACGCTACAGACCTGTCTGTATAGAATGGTTCTTAGCATACTGGTATGAACGTCTGAATCGTGAAACAAGAAAATAAAGCGTGTGTTGGGGGGGGGGGGTGTAGGTGCGACTTCCATGTCTATCTGTAAACAAGAATAAAGACTGGGATGAAAGTGAGAGACGAACAAGGTGCAGTTTGATATGTGCATGAATATGCTTGATAGGCATTCTGACATGTTTCTCTTTATTAATTGTACTTATTAACGTGAGGTAGTATACTTTAAGAGTACCCCTTCGTTTTAAGGCAGAGGACCGTATAGTGTGGTACTTTTAGTCAGTTTAATATTGAAATAACTGAATACTTTTCAGGCGTCAAGGGTTCGTGTGTGTGTGTGTGTGTGTGTGCGCGCGCGCGCGCGCAAATATTAGAAACGGTACTAATCAGAAAAAAAAAATAACATTCATTGTAAATGCATACTTTATAAATTTGCATAACCTGTAAAGAATAGGTTTAAAATACAACTGGTAAAATCAAGATCGTAACTGTTCAGGGAAGATTAGGGAACATGCAATATTAATTGACAAGGAACAAATAAAATCTTGCTACAATACTTATTAACTGTGCAGAACTTATATGATTTTACTTTATATTTTGCCCTGCGCCTCGTAAACGTTTTTATTTTCTGATAAATCACTGAGAATTAGAGTCAGTCGATAATTCCAGGCATTTAGATTTCCATACATTTTATTGCTTGGACAATGCACATTGATGCAAAACCTGTTGTTCGGTTAACTTTTTAAATGCAACGTTTAAAATGTGTCCCTGATTCTGGGCCTTTCTGTCCCCCCTATTGTTTTTGCCTTTGTTCCTGCCTTCTTGAGCAAAGAAATGTAGAGCTCTGCCTGCAACACCTTAAGGTACAGAAGAAATGAAACTGCAAGTTGAAGTCTGAAATGAACACAAGGTCCCTTTTGAGAACCAGTTTTGGAGTACTGCTGACCAAGTTGAAGGTCCATTAGCCTTACACAAAAAGGAGAATATTACGACAGTGTTCACGTTACATTGCACACATCCCCGATTTCCTCGTCATTTAGACTGTCTTGCTCTGCACTGGTTGGGGAGGGCGACCCTGCCATCCTTGAGCAGGTTGTTAGTCTGCCAAGCGTGTGAAAGGGAAGTCAGTCTGTAAAGGACCTTTTCATAAGGTCCATTAGTGTCCCAAATGTGCTGAAAGGAGTACTTGGCTGGGGAGGAATGTACGGTGGAGAATAGCTTTTTATTGCATCCCTGAACAAAAGGTGTGTGCTAGGAAGGCGATGTAATGCTGGCACAAACAAAACCCCGGCGATGTGAGATTGACGGCCCTAAATAGGACCCTATTGATGGCAAGAGGCAGACCTCGGCAGGGCGGGCCATGCAATAGAAGGCTGAAGAGAGCTCTCTGGTTTTGTTCCCCGTTTCAGTAAGCAGAGAAAAGCCTAGTGATTAGGGGAGCGCCCCCGCCGCGGCCAGCCATGGCACTCCAGTAATGGCATTCAGCGGGGGTCCGTGGCTCTGAATGAGGGTCATTCTTGCTACATGTCGAGCAATGTTCCTGCAGCAGCAGCAGGGCGACCAATAGAGACAGGCTACGGGGGATGCATGATGAGGGAAAGCAGCACAAGGGCTTCAGTTCATGGTTCGGCGGCAAATGAGCTGAAGAATTCCGTTTTCAAACTATTACGTTTTTTTTAATGACAACAAATCTTGGGGAGGTGAGCATCCTCTACTCACACTGTGTCTAACAGCTTTTAACCGAGCAGACAAATCGTTCAGAGCTATGTCATTCAGGATGGTCTCTTAACATAGATGGACAGAGAGAGAGAGAGAGAAAGAGGGGGCGGCATTAACGAAAAGTTGCAATTAATACGCTTAAGAGGACAAGGGGACCTTTTGTTTCACCCATCTAAAAGGATCCAGCAAAGTGTGTGTGTGTGTGAGAGAGAGAGAGAGAGAGAGATACCCAGCACCTCTTAGCACAATTATTCTGGACAAAGCCAAAAATAATTGAGGGCCAAAGGCCCAAAATTAGGGACATGTTTTAAATATTGCTCTTATAACCTTAGAAAATTGATAGAAAATCAGGTTTTGCATTATAATGAATTTCTCTGATGGATATGAAGTGTGAAACTCAGATGTATTTATTGACAATTCCTCAAATGATTTGCACAAAAAAACATTATTTTATGAGGAACAGAGCAAATACGCGAGACAAAAATTTTGACATTCTACGAACATTTTCGACAGCTGAAAGGTGTGTGTGTTGCTGTGCGTGAGAGACAGATGCAGGCACATGTGCACATATTAGCTCACTTCTCCACAACAGTATGGCATACCTCCACACCTCCGAGTATTTCAAATCAGAGCTGTGGTCTGTAAGAATCATAGCAGAGGGCTAGAAAGGCCAGTACATTCCTAATCTTCAAGATAGAATGTTTTCAGACACCAATACCATATGGTTAGTATCATATCATAGGTGCATACTAGGCAAAATGCCTTTGTGGACCATTTCAAGCCTGGCCAATTACCCCATGTGAGAAACAAACACATCTTGTGTTTGTAAGGAATTTGTATTTGTAAAGCATTGTGGATATTTACTAATAATAAAAAAAGACATCAGAAAAAAAAGCACAGTTGAGTTATTTAATAATGTACCTACCAATGTAGGTCTACCTTTATGAAAAAAAAACACAGTAACATAAGAAAAGCAAGGTTAACCAGAGGGCAAAATACTGCGGTGACTAAATTTGAGAATCTGACAAGTTTGACTATATACACTTCTCAAATAATATATACAGTTTAGGATTACAGTACTACTTTAGGAGCCTGGTCATATACCACGTAGTTATTTTATCGCTTGGCTGATTTACTTTACAGTTCTGCAAATACAATTTTTTTTACTTTGTATACCCTTGTGTTATTTGCTTGTTTGATCAATATTGAAACGAAGCTGGATCAAGCCGTGAGGGCTCGTGTTTATCAGATGTCAGGTCAGAATACAAAGAAACATATAATGGAAAGCGAGGCGTCTGAGGCCTAAGCCGCAGAGTACCTGGGCTTCCCTGTCTAAAGCACTGCCCAAAATATTCATCTAGATTTTTCTTCTTTTAACTTTCATTTGTTAATCGGATAAACCTACTGAACATAAGTGTTCCTCTTCAGAGGCGACCTGGGAGCCCTATTTGATTAAGTGACTTGCACAGAGTTACACAATAGGCAAAGGAGGGGGGTCAAACCGTGGACTTCAGGAAGCGGCTCGTTAACAACTCAGAGCCTTAATCCTCTGCAAAAATCGCCAGTAACAGACGGTAGTATTTATTTTACATTTGTTGACCGGGCTAGTCTGGCTGGATACATGTCCATTTTCAGCAGAGGCCCGAGGAGAAAAGCTCCACTAAACTACCAAGAACGTTACATAAAAAAAATCATTACTGTTAAGGAATAGCATCAAATTGAAAGTCATAAGAACACACAGAGCGAAAGATAATAACACAGAGAAACAAACTTACAATAGCATCCAAGACGGGGTTTTTTTTGTTTGTGTTTTTTTGTAAAAGTTACATTTCTGTCTAACCTGCTAACCTGGCAGGGTGGGGAGACATGAAGATCCTTGGCTATTCTCTAATTTACCAATCATAAAACACAGTCATAAAGGTAGAAGCCAACAGTCCTGAACAGGAATAAGTCACAGCCAACGAAGTTAAAAATATTTTATTATACAACAGTTAGTTTAGCGCTTTCGTCCTGCATAGGACTTCATTATTTAGAAAACAAAGTCCAAAAACAAATACATTAAATAACAAACTTCCGTACAGACTACACTACACTGGGCGGTTTCAGTGAATAGTAATAGATAGATAGACAGAAGCAATACCTAACGGTAGTTCAGCAGAGACTGTTGTGTCCCAAATATAGTATTTTGCTAAAATGATGAGTTGAAAACGTTTATGTAAATAATTGCACAAAGTTTGTTTATCATTAATAAAATATTGATGTTAAGCATACCTCTTAAGAGTTAATAAATCTGGACAAAGCCATAAATAATGGGGGAACAAATGCCCAAAAATAGGGGCAACTTTTAAATATTGCTCTTACAAACTTAGAAAGTTGATAGAATAACAGGTTTTACACGAACATGGATGTTTTTGAAGGGTATGAAATTTGAAATTAAAATGTATTGCATTATTTTCTGACTTCAATCCTCAGTGATTTGCTAGAAACAAACGTTATGAGAAACAGACCAAAAATATGAGGCAAAAATCTGGACAGTTCAGGGTTATGAAAGACGTATTGAACAACCGACAAAATGTGAAATAATTACTAATAAACAGAAACAGAAAACTTGAGATAGCCTTAAAATGCTCTATAATTTTTTTTTTCAACGTTGTCAAAATTACCAGCAAAAAGAAACAACACACCTGCATAAACATTTACGACATATTTTGATAATGGAACAGTTTGGCTCGATAATATTTACCGTTTTTTTTTCTTTAACTCCTAACGGAGAATTCAGTTTGCTGAAATGATTTTACAGGGTAAAACGAAGTTCTCAAAATTAGGTTTATGTTACTACGGTCTGTGGTATCAGGGAGGGGGGTCTACTTCTTCTCTCTTCCCATATTTTGTATGGGCCGCAGTTATTGACCTGTTACTGTACCGCTTCACGGACTGTAACTTTGAGGTATATCAATCAACTGTCCTGTCCCCAATTTCGCAGAATGTCCAAGATTAGTCTCATAGTTTTTGCTCTTCCCTCTTAATTTATTTGATTTTCTGGTAAATTAGTGATGATTACATTCAGCCAATAATACCAAACATTAGAGTTTCAGAGTTTTTATTTTCTGAGAAATTGTATGTCGAAACCAAACCCGTTGTTCTATTAAATGTTTTAAAGTGAATTAGAGTAATGATTAAAAACATCCCTGATTTGGGGCCTTTACCTCCCTTTTATTTTTGGCCTTGTCCAGAAATTATGAGCAAATACATTAAGAGGGCAGTTAAGGGTGATCCTCGGAAATGTAAATATGTAAGCGCGATTCTGAGGAAATTACACACAGATGCACACACACACACACACACACACACACACACACACATACACACACACACACATATATTAGATATAGATAGATAGATAGATAGATAGATAGATAGATAGATAGATAGATAGATAGATAGATAAATAGATAGATAGATATCAATAAAAAATGAGTTACTAGAACCAGAAGAACAAAATTATGACTGTAAAAAACTTCATAACTAAAAGCAAATGAAGACACGCCGGACAGACAACTACAACATCTTTACTGGAAAGTTTATGTAGGGATATTCTGTGTAGGTTTATCATTTCTGATGAAGTTGTTATTATGATTAAAGGACGAAAGCGCTAATTATCTGTTCAGCGTGTCTTCATTTGCTTTTAGTTATGAAGTTTATATATATATATATATATATATATATATATATATATATATATATATATATACATATCAGCAGCGGTGTGTGAGTTAGTATATGTAAGTAGCAACCAGCGGCATAACTCTCAACATGACATCTCTCTTAAATAATTCTAAATCATACCACTTTCCTTTAAAATCATTCTAGAGGTCCAAAAATAATGAGCTCGTTGATGATACAATAGTACCACAATAACTCTAAACCCGACCTGATGAGAACGAGACCCTCTAGTTTTAGGAATGTAAGCAAATGTTAAAACTATCAGAATGATTTGGCAAGGTCACATTCAGGTAACAATTTCCTAGCATTAAATGAAATAAATCTAACTGCATACACCTGCATACGAACTGTTAAAATAAAGGATAACGATTCAAATAATGGAAATTATAAACAAAGAGGTAAACTCAGAGATCAGAACTCTAGAATAAACTAGAATAACAGTTTTAGTGTAAATTTCACTTTCTTAAAGGAGGCATATAGAAACGCTTCAGTCAGTTACAGTGCTTATTTCGCCGTTGTCAGATCTCTCAACTGTCCCTATTTTGCAGGGATGCCCCTGATGTTTCTCAAAGTTTTGTTCCATTCTTCCTAAAATTGGAGATCAATTTTGAGAATTTCTAAGATAATAGTGACAACATTTAAAATGTGTCCCTAACTCGGGGCCTTCTCCGTAGTTATGTTTTACTTTGTTCCAAATGTTGTTGGAAAAAGTTGAAAGATATGGCCGTTGTTAACAGTAAAATGTATTGAGCTATAGATGGATTTTGACTAGTTATCTGAGGGAAAAAGTTCCATACGAAATGTATCAATATGAGCAATAAAGGTGTGTCATACTAATTTTATACTACATAACTTTACTTCCTACAAGAATGTATACACTGGTTTAAGTAACAAAAACTTACGAAAAGCTAAGAATTCACAGAGCATTGTAAAACATCTGACAAATAAGGGAAAGATAATACAGTGCTGTTACCTGCACACGTGCATGATTTGTTTTTTATTTATACATTTGCTAACCAGGTAAGTCCACAGAACACAAGCGTCCCTTTTTGGGGAGACCTATCTGGTTAAATGGGTTGCTCAGAGCAACATAGTAGGCAAACAAACTGAGATGGAAGGAATCAAACCCTGCACGCTGTGCCTTGATTCTGTGCACTAACTCTAACAGATGTCTAACGGATGCAGTATTGGTAGTACTATATAATCAAATCACTGGGGAGGCGAATATTAAGGCTCTGTGTTCTTAGAAAGTATACACCTGCTCTAGTTTATTAAGTCCAGCAATCGTACTAATGTTGTGTTATTCCTAATAATTAGTGTTGAGTGGTTTGGAAAGTAGAACCAGAGGTACCTTCTATACGTCTGGCAAGAAGGTGAAAGTTAATCGTAAAACTTAAGGAAAGGAGACGGTCTAAAGACTGGTGCTTTTAGTTTGCGCTGTACATTACACATAAGACAATCAGGGAAGGTAACACAGAGCAAAAATAAGAAGACAGTAACTATTGTTGGCAGTGAATGTGATAATGACAAAGCATTCTGTTAATAAGGGCGGAGGACTTTCCAGATCAAAATAAGTTATCATCCCTATGTTGCCTCACAGCACGAGGTTCTCTGGTTTGATCCTCGGCTGGGGTGCCTTCTGTGCGGAATCTGCATGTCCTCCCTGTGGTCGCGTGGGTTTCCTCTCACATCCCAAAGACATGCTGTAGGTGGATTGGACATGCTAAATTGGCCCTAGATGTGAGTGCGTGTGCCTTCTGGCTGGCAACTCGACACCGTAAAACTCCACTGCCAATCATGAGCGGACAGGTGATCCGCTGCGGCGACCCCTAACCGGGGAAAGCCGAAAGAAGAATATGTGCTCATTACATCAGTCATAAGAATAATGCCCCTTTGTGCATCTAGTAATGCCCTAAAGGTTTCTAACTGAAAAACGAATGTATATAGACAAATATATACATATATATATATATATATATATATATATATATATATATATATAGTTGTTTGCCTTTTCCCGGTAAGGGGTCGCCACAGCGGGGTCCGCTAATGATTGGCAGTAGATTTCTACGAAACGCCGAGGTGCCAGCTCGACGCCCAACCTTCAACGAAGGCATATATCTATCTATGTATATATATATATATATATAGAGAGAGAGAGAGAGAGAGAGAGAGAGAGAGAGATATATATAGATATATAGATATATATCTGCATTTGTCTATCTACACACACACACACACACACACACACACACACACACACACATATATATATATATATATATATATATATATATATATACATATATAGATAGATACAGATATAGATATATCAATATAAAAACCCTTACCTAAGACAAATAGTGCCACAACCACTCAAAGAGCTCTAAGCCTTCAGCAACCCATAAATAAAACAGGTATAACAGATTTATTATTCAGTTGTTACCACATATCTGAAAGTAATTCCCTATACGTCTTAGTTAAAGTTACACTCTTACATATTTCAGGAAGAACCTATATGATTGAATGGGTATCCAGAATTCATCCCTGGCCTGATATGTTTTGCCCCCCTGGAAACAAGAGGTTTAACAGGTGACTATGAGCAAGGCAAGAGGACTCGAATTATTTGCCTTCTAAAACCTATAATCATAGATATATAGATAGAGATAATTAGCTATTGACATAAACCCAAAGATATTCATAGAAATAGATGTACATATACAGATACTGCTACAGATCTATATCTAGATATAGAAATATACTGCCAAAACTACACTTTTTCAAGAAGAGTGTGCTGTCAAATGTATAAAATAGATTACATTTATAAATTTACTTCAGAAGGAAAAGACGGAAACTAACTTGTAAGAATACTACTAGCGCGCATACATTATTACTGTAGGTCACCGTAACAATGTTGCCTTAGCAGCAATATTATTAAAAACAAAATATATGTTAGGAACAGCTGGTGATGAATTTAAACCAACTGTTGGCTGGCCAATTTACAAATGCATGCAATCCCAAATTAGTCATCCCGAACCTTCCAAGTAAGCAGCATGTACACCGCCTGGCTCTGAAAATACATTTTTACAGTATAAACTCTGGCATATGCACAGTGCACACACATACAGAATAGATAGATAGATAGATAGATAGATAGATAGATGGATGATGGATGGATAGCGTTCCAACATTGTGCAGAAGCTTACAGTGCCTGAAGGTTACATTGTTCTTCAAAAGCTTTATCCTAACACAAATACCTATGTTCTACTATGTTTAAATGATATAAGTACAGCAAATATATTTTATTTGCTTTGTAGCTGATTACCTTGATGTTTATCTTTGACACTTGAGTTAAGACGTTGAGAGCCATAGATAGAAATTTTTTTTCACGAATGTCCCTTTATGCTTCATCATTTTTCTATATCCCTCATGCAGTTTGCGTTTTTTTTTTTGGGGGGGGGGTTGCGAAAAGTGAGGGTTGCAGTCACTAAATACATATTAACGCACTATAGTTACAGATGCTTAATTCTGAGTAGAGTATACATCAAAGCAACTACTGTTAAAAATGAAATAAAATTGTGTGCGGTTCAAAATACTCAGGGAAATGAACGTAAATCGGGGACACTTTTAAATGATAATATTTTCCATTCTAAAGTGGCTTTGATTACTTTCTGTCCCCCTGTGATTCCCTGGGTAAGAAAATTATTCTTGCACGGTCTGGGTAATTTGTTTCAGGAGACCCGAAAAACGTGGAGAAAATGAAGTCTCTTTTAAGTTTCGTTTGAAGAACTGCTATTTGCAACAGTCGTTACAGAGCTCAGGATACCTGGGTAAGTGAATCTGCCAAAGACCATTTTCTACCGTACCCTCGGCCAAGGCTGGCGACATAAATTTATCATACCTCTCAAATGTCCATATTTTCGCAAAATGTACACATTTTTGCCTCATATTTGTGGTCTGTTCCTCATAAAATTTGTAATTTTCTGGCAAATCAATGAGGACTGAAATCATTAAATACTGGTATACTTTTGTGTTTCAGACTTTGTACCCTTCAAAAACTACATGTCAGCACAAAACCTGTTATTCTAACAAATTTCTACGTTTATAAAAGCGATGTTTAAAATTTGTCCCCATTTTTGGGCATTTACCCCCCCCCCCCCCCCATTATTTTAGGCTTTGTCCAGATTTCTTGCGCTGGGAAGTTGGGAAGTATACATATCATACAGATTTTCATAACACGGGTATTATAATATTAATGCAGCCCTTGCACACCTTCAAAAGTAGGAGACATACTCACACCGAAAACAGTAAGAATGCAACCTTAGATGAAGAATGTGCATACTGACTACAAGTATTGTAATTAATGAGGGACAAATCTCAAAATAATCAGGGACAATTTTAGAAATAATCAGGGAAATCGAGGCACTTTTAAAATATTATTTCTATTACATTGGCAGAACAAGAACATGTAAATTGATGTACAGTTTCTGAAGGAAAAGAAGTCTATAACTCTAATTATTGTCATTATTTATTAAGTAGAATTCACCTCATATTCTCCAAAAGTAATCAATTGTAGGAGGGATTAAGAGGGCAGAGCTAAAATTTGAGTCAAAGTCAAGGACGTATCTGAAAAATCAGGGACAGTTGATATATATATATATATATATATATATATATATATATATATATATATATATATATATATATATATATATATATATATATATGTACACACACGCGCGCGCGTAGGTAAGTTGTAGATCGTGGTATTTTCCCACGGTAGTGCGATCTCATAGTTGGTATAGTTGGCAGGAGCTGTGGTAGGCGCAGTTGCTCTCTGCAAAAATAAAATAAAAAATGACGTGTGTGTTTCGTTATTTTGAGTTTCAATCCTTTACCATCGATGTTTTGACGTTTCGTTTTTTTTTTTTTTTGTACTTCGGTATTTCGAAGGGTATCCCCGCCACTGTCACTCGATCTTGGCACAAAATGCATAAGTACTGTCAGCACACTACCGACATCATAAAGCACGTCTGCATCCAACATCCAACCCACCCCCAATCAATGACACAAAACACAGATGGGAACCATAGGTCTCAACCTTCCATCCATACTTCGCTACTTTTTGATTCATTCCTTGACTTTGACTCACATTTTAACTCGCTCTCTCTCTCTCTCTCTCTCCTAAAACTGGTGATTTTTGGAGAAACGCGATGAATCAAACTAAATAAATAAAGATGATAGCGTTATAAACTTGAGAGTTATAAACTTCTTTTACTTCAGAAAATGTATAATAATTCACATTCTCCTATGCTGTCAATGTTTCAGTTTAATAGTACTAACGTTTTAAAAGTCTCCCTGTCTCTGATTATTTCTGGATTTATCCATGATTGTGTTGAAATTTGTCCATGTTTCGTTGAACGCTGTGCGTCCAATTCCAAAAGTGCTTCCAGTTCCAAAATGAGGAACACTACTTCTCCTAATGTGGAACAAATGTGCAAAACGTGGAACACATACTAAATATGATAGGATGGGTCAATGTGATATTTTTATTTATAGAATAATTATTTTGTAAGTTAACACCTTTTCAAATGCCCAAAGTGGGACCTTTTTCGCAGAAACAGATTTTCCATGACAAAACATACCCACTGTCAGTGCAAACTACAGAATTTCTTCTTTTTTTTGCCAAATAAAACATTCTTGTAGCAATTGAGTTGCTTATGCTTCACATAACATTTAGGTGTTTCAGATACAACGTTACCGTTTTATGCATCTATTAAAGAAAACTCAGGAAATATTTTTTGCCCTAAAATCTCAGGACATTTGCAATTTTAAAGATTTTTACGCAGGTCACAACTGCCCAAAGAGGGACCGTCCCTCGCAAATAAGGACAGGTGGTAACCCTAATTATTTTGATTAACTAACACGATTCAGTTCTATTTAATATGGCTATCAGATAAAAACAATTATGTACCCTTTCCGTGTGTAACTTCGATTAACATGAACTTTTTAAGACCCCAAATGAGGAACGTTCCTTGTAACGAGGTACACCTGAGTGGTATGGTGGGAACCATCTAAGTAATTCACTGACAGTGTTGGTTTCTGACGAATCCACAAATCTATTTCAGTTGCATGATAGACTGGGCAAATGTTTCTGTATACGTGGTGTGGGTGTGCCTCTTTCTCTCTGTCTACCGCATCTAGCTGTTTGTGTATAGAGATTAACAGATAGATAGATAGATAGATAGATAGATAGATAGATAGATAGATAGATCGATAGATAGATATGGATTGCTGAGAGCGCAGTGCAGTGCAGCTTAAGTGGGGTGCTGCACTCCTAAGTACGTCCTTCAGGTGAGACCTTAAACTGAGGCCCGATCTGCTTCAGTTGGTGATAACTCCAATGCACCTACCGAAAATAGTGGAGGGGTGGGGGGATTCCCCAATGTCCCCTTGTAGTACAAGTACCCCTTGTGTCTCCCCTGTAAAGAGGGTGCTAGCCCAGTAGGACTAATCCAGTCAACAAGGGATGTGTGTATGTGTTTGTAGATAAACACACACACACACACACACACACACACACACACACACACACACACACACACATGTTCATTAAAACAAATAACTAATTACTTTTATGAGCGAAAAACACATTTCTAACTCAAACAGAGAGAGACCTGGAAATCAACAACAGAAGAAAAGCGTGACGCTTGTAAAGGGATGAAGCCTGGAAAAAGTCTACTGGCAAAAATCTTTACTTGTCAGGTAACATAATTTGGGCTTTTACAGTATATTTTATAATAAAACAGGAGTCCCAACAGACTTTCTGCACTGTCAGTCCTCAGATGACACTAACTATGTGGCAAATATATCAGAACATAAGTAAGTATTGTCTACGGCTGGAAAATCTGCAGAAAAATCATTTTCGTTTTATCTGCAATCTATGTTTAATGCAAATTGCAGTGCTGTTTATTGTATGTTTCTCAACCTTTTATTTCTATAATCTTGAACAAGGCTAACATTAATAAGGAACAAAGGTCTTAGATCGTGTATCCTTTTTAAACAT
The DNA here is from genome assembly GCF_019279795.1 of Protopterus annectens. Classification (NCBI taxonomy): domain Eukaryota; kingdom Metazoa; phylum Chordata; order Ceratodontiformes; family Protopteridae; genus Protopterus; species Protopterus annectens. The sequence goes on along the minus strand of NC_056748.1, from coordinate 925,964,235 downwards.
TAGCACTACAAATTTAGAAGGTTGGTAGAACAAGAGGATACAAAGCATACGCTTTATAAGTAAAACTAAGTCCTTTTATTATTGCTGGACTCGAAACCGCCGCCAGCAATAAAAAAAATCACAAATTTTAATAGGTACCGACAAATAGTTAAGAGGTGTGAATATAGCCTGGCGGTTTGTTATTTTGTATTTTTCTGTTACTAACAGATAATGCTCAAAGATGCAGCCAGATACATTCCTTACTTTAAGTATTTTTCTCATCAATTTTCAGAAGCATTAGGGCATCCAGAGGTCAGAATATGTTTATAACTCTCTAAGCTAATGCATACAGCAGGGAGTTTACACAACTTGTTAAAAAGACGTTATGGTTATGGGATAACAGCTGAAAATGATGCATTGAGTTATTAAGTATGTAGGGTTACTATCCGGACAGGGGTCTATATTAGATGAACGAAAGTTCATCTTAGCGAAAGCTCACATGAGCGAATATCCAGGTACTCAAAACTGCAATTGTGGAGGGCTGCGCCCCCAAACATATATATCCCAACTCCGAGATCGCACTACAGTGCGGAAAGGGCAAATATTCCCATCTTAATTGTACCACGATCTCGCAATTGCGGTTTCGAGTTCCGCAATATTAGCTCATGTGAGCATTCGCTAAGATGAACTTTCGTTCATCTAATATAGACCCGAACCTTGGGTCTATCACTTTCGAAGTGATACCCTGCCCCCATGTGCAACGCTTATAGTCCTGTCCACTTGAATGTCCAGAATATCTTAATAACAAAGGATAACTGGCAACTTCAGTGTTCTACTCGGGGCATCATATTGTTGCTTCATTACGTTCGCATTCAAATAAAATATACACAGCTGTCCAGAGGGTCTATATTAGATGAACGAAAGTTCATCTTAGCGACATGAGCGAATATTGCGGATCTCGAAACCGCAATTGCGAGATCGTGGTACAGTGAAGATGGGAATGTGTGTCCTTTCCTCACTGTAGTGCGATCTCGGAGTTGGGATATATATGTTTGGGGGAGGTGTGGGGGCGCAGCCCCCCACAATTGCAGTTTCGAGTACCTGGATATTCGCTCATGTGAGCGTTCGCTAAGATGAACTTTCGTTCATCTAATATAGACCCAAATAAAGACATATTTTAAATATTCCACGTATTAACTTAGAAAGTTCTTGGAATAACATGTTTTGTTTTAACATACATTTTCTGAATGATTTGAAGTATAAAACGTGAATGTATCATTATTTAGTGATTTCAGTCCTCAGATCATCCCAGTGATTTGTCAACAAACCACAAATTTTATCAGGACCAGACCACAAATATGAGCAAAATATCTGGCCATTCTGCGAAAATCTGGACAGTTGACAGGTAGGTTCTTGGTGCTCCAGTTTCCTCCCACATTCCAAATGCATGCAGTAGGTGGATTAGACACTCTAAACTGGCCATAGGTGTGTGAGAGCGAATGTGTAGAAGAACAACCGAGGAAGGGCTAGCCACCCAGCAGTGTGAACCTTGGGGTCTATATTAGATGAACAAAAGTTCATCTTAGCGAACGCTCACATGAGCGAATATTCAGGTACTCGAAACTGCAATTGTGGAGGCTGCGCCCCACACCCCCCCTAAACATATATATCCCAACTCCGAGATCGCACTACAGTGAGGAAAGGGCAAATATTACCATCTTCACTGTACCATGATCTCGCAATTGCGATTTCGAGTTCCGCAATATTAGCTCATGTGAGCATTCGCTAAGATGAACTTTCGTTCATCTAATATAGACCGAACCTTGGGTCTATCACTTTCAGTGATACCCTGCCCCATGTGCAACGCTTATAGTCCTGTCCACTTGAATGTCCAGAATATCTTAATAACAAAGGATAACTGGCAACTTCAGTGTTCTACTCCGGGCATCATTTTGTTGCTACATTACGTTCGCATTCAAATAAAATTTACAGAGCTGTCCAGAGGGTCTATATTAGATGAGCGAAAGTTCATCTTAGCGACATGGCGAATATTGCGGATCTCGAAACCGCAATTGCGAGATCATGGTACAGTGAAGATGGGAATGTGTGTCCTTTCCTCACTGTAGTGCGATCTCGGAGTTGGGATATATATGTTTGGGGGAGGTGTGGGCGCAGCCCACAATTGCAGTTTCGAGTACCTGGATATTCGCTCATGTGAGCGTACGCCAAGATGAACTTTCGTTCATCTAATATAGACAAATAAAGACATATTTTAAATATTCCACGTATTAACTTAGAAAGTTCTTGGAATAACATGTTTTGTTTTAACATACATTTTCTGAATGATTTGAAGTATAAAACGTGAATGTATCATTATTTAGTGATTTCAGTCCTCAGATCATCCCAGTGATTTGTCAACAAACCACAAATTTTATCAGGACCAGACCACAAATATGAGCAAAATATCTGGCCATTCTGCGAAAATCTGGACAGTTGACAGGTAGGTTCTTGGTGCTCCAGTTTCCTCCCACATTCCAAATGCATGCAGTAGGTGGATTAGACACTCTAAACTGGCCATAGGTGTGTGAGAGCGAATGTGTAGAAGAACAACCGAGGAAGGGCTAGCCACCCAGCAGTGTGAACCTTGGGGTCTATATTAGATGAACAAAAGTTCATCTTAGCGAACGCTCACATGAGCGAATATTCAGGTACTCGAAACTGCAATTGTGGAGGGCTGCGCCCCCACACCCCCCCTAAACATATATATCCCAACTCCGAGATCGCACTACAGTGAGGAAAGGGCAAATATTCCCATCTTCACTGTACCATGATCTCGCAATTGCGGTTTCGAGTTCCGCAATATTAGCTCATGTGAGCATTCGCTAAGATGAACTTTCGTTCATCTAATATAGACCCGAACCTTGGGTCTATCACTTTCGAAGTGATACCCTGCCCCCATGTGCAACGCTTATAGTCCTGTCCACTTGAATGTCCAGAATATCTTAATAACAAAGGATAACTGGCAACTTCAGTGTTCTACTCGGGGCATCATATTGTTGCTTCATTACGTTCGCATTCAAATAAAATATACACAGCTGTCCAGAGGGTCTATATTAGATGAACGAAAGTTCATCTTAGCGACATGAGCGAATACTGCGGAACTCGAAACCGCAATTGCGAGATCGTGGTACAGTGAAGATGGGAATGTGTGTCCTTTCCTCACTGTAGTGCGATCTCGGAGTTGGGATATATATATGTTTGGGGGAGGTGTGGGGGCGCAGCCCCCCACAATTGCAGTTTCGAGTACCTGGATATTCGCTCATGTGAGCGTTCGCTAAGATGAACTTTCGTTCATCTAATATAGACCCAAATAAAGACATATTTTAAATATTCCACGTATTAACTTAGAAAGTTCTTGGAATAACATGTTTTGTTTTAACATACATTTTCTGAATGATTTGAAGTATAAAACGTGAATGTATCATTATTTAGTGATTTCAGTCCTCAGATCATCCCAGTGATTTGTCAACAAACCACAAATTTTATCAGGACCAGACCACAAATATGAGCAAAATATCTGGCCATTCTGCGAAAATCTGGACAGTTGACAGGTAGGTTCTTGGTGCTCCAGTTTCCTCCCACATTCCAAATGCATGCAGTAGGTGGATTAGACACTCTAAACTGGCCATAGGTGTGTGAGAGCGAATGTGTAGAAGAACAACCGAGGAAGGGCTAGCCACCCAGCAGTGTGAACCTTGGGGTCTATATTAGATGAACAAAAGTTCATCTTAGCGAACGCTCACATGAGCAAATATTCAGGTACTCGAAACTGCAATTGTGGAGGGCTGCGCCCCCACACCCCCCCCTAAACATATATATCCCAACTCTGAGATCGCACTACAGTGAGGAAAGGGCAAATATTCCCATCTTCACTGTACCATGATCTCGCAATTGCGGTTTCGAGTTCCGCAATATTAGCTCATGTGAGCATTCGCTAAGATGAACTTTCGTTCATCTAATATAGACCCGAACCTTGGGTCTATCACTTTCGAAGTGATACCCTGCCCCCATGTGCAACGCTTATAGTCCTGTCCATTTGAATGTCCAGAATATCTTAATAACAAAGGATAACTGGCAACTTCAGTGTTCTACTCGGGGCATCATATTGTTGCTTCATTACGTTCGCATTCAAATAAAATATACACAGCTGTCCAGAGGGTCTATATTAGATGAACGAAATTCATCTTAGCCAACGCTCACATGAGCGAATATTGCGGAACTCGAAACCGCAATTGCGAGATCGTGGTACAGTGAAGATGGGAATATTTGTCCTTTCCTCACTGTAGTGCGATCTCGGAGTTGGGATATATATGTTTGGGGGGGGCACGCAGCCCCCCACAATTGCAGTTTCGAGTACCTGAATATTCGCTCATGTGAGCGTTTGCTAAGATGAACTTTCGTTCATCTAATATAGACCCAAATAAAGACATATTTTAAATATTCCACGTATTAACTTAGAAAGTTGTTGGAATAACATGGTTTGTTTTAACATACATTTTCTAAATGATTTGAAGTATAAAACGTGAATGTACGTCATTATTTAGTGATTTCAGTCCTCAGATCATCCCAGTGATTTGTCAACAAACCACAAATTTTATTAGGACCAGACCACAAATATGAGCAAAATATCTGGCCATTCTGCGAAAATCTGGACAGTTGACAGGTAGGTTCTTGGTGCTCCAGTTTCCTCCCACATTCCAAATGCATGCAGTAGGTGGATTAGACACTCTAAACTGGCCATAGGTGTGTGTGAGAGCGAATGTGTGGAAGAACAACCGAGGAAGGGCTAGCCACCCAGCAGTGTGAACCTTGGGGTCTATATTAGATGAACGAAAGTTCATCTTAGCGAATGCTCACATGAGCGAATATTCAGGTACTCGAAACTGCAATTGTGGGGGGCTGTGCCCCCACACCCCCCCTAAACATATATATCCCAACTCCGAGATCACACTACAGTGAGGAAAGGGCAAATATTCCCATCTTCACTGTACCACGATCTCGCAATTGCGGTTTCAAGTTCCACAATATTCGCTCATGTGAGCGTTCGCTAAGATGAACTTTCGTTCATCTAATATAGACCCCTTTATTTTTGGGTCTCTGTCCCCCATTGTGTCGGTCTTTGTCTAAATTTCTTGCACTAAGAGGCTGAAAGGTATGACCCGGAGGGAACCCACGGGAACACAGAGAGGATGTGCAGACTCCACACAGAAGGCACCCCAGGCGAGAAAGCTCTAAAGAAATTCTGCGTCAACCTTCTGCTCTTATATTGTTTTGAGTCATGTACTGGGTATTTTTAAAGTTTCGAAAAGCTATTTCAATATATAATGCGTCTGATCAATCAAGGGTCCTAGCGGATCAATAAAGCTTCTAAGTAATGTTTGTTCTCCACTCACTTGTTTTAAAGAAATTCTCTGTCAACCTTCTGCTCTTATATTGTTTTTAGTCGTGTACTGGGTATTTTTAAAGTTTCGAAAAGCTATTTAAATATATTATGCGTCTGATCAATCGAAGGTACTAGCGGATCAATAAAGCTTCTAAGTAATGTCTGTTCTACACTCTCTTGTTTTTTCTTCAAGTGCCTCTTCTCCCCTTGCCTCAATGTCCACTGAAACCCTTTTGTTAGGAAAAGGTCCTTCTCTTCCATCCAAAGCAGCTTGAAGATCACAGTTGACGATATATTTATTTCCATCAAGCAGATAATATTTCCATCAACCCTGTACGGGATAAAACGGTTACCCAAAAATTGATGAATGGAAGTATTTAGGGGTTTGCTTTAGTTAGTAATCTGTATTTTTACAATATGCAACTGCAGTTATGAAACAGTTCAAATTCATCATGGAATTATGAACAGGCTGGCTGATTCATTCAATTATCACATCCTGTTGTGGAATTTGAACTCACTATGATGATACACAAAACTTTCTCTTGGAGTGCAAACACAGACTTCTGTCTCTCTCTTTCTCTCTCTCTTTTTTTTTTTTTTACAAAACACTGATTATCCCAGCCCACCTCCACCCTACTAGCTGACACATTTCCACACATTCTTCGCCCCCTGTACTACAGATATATTGATCGATTGACTGAGGATTTATTTACATTTATTCACTGGGAAAGTCCGACTGGACAAAAAGCACATTATCAAGAAAGGTACGGAGAGAAACGCTCCAGAGAGGTTCGATCAGATGCATGCAAAGCAAATTTACAACATGGGGACATTAGCACAAATAATTTGTAAATAGAAGGATATTACACTAAAGATACAAGATCTAATGCATTAGAAATAATAGAGAAAAAAGTTGTATTTTCTGGGATGATGACCAGTCATACTTACAATACATATACACATTTTAGTGGGATAAAGAGGTTCAGACAGTCACAAGTAGATGAAAATTTATAACATAGTTACATAAACATGAGAAACGCGTTGTAAATGGGATTGTGGATAGAAATCATATAGGTTGATAGGTTAATAATAATAGGTTAGTACTAGGCTAACTGCCCTTATGAGCCACTTTAAGCCTAGCTAATTATCTCTTGTGAGACTCAAACCCTGCATGTTGTGTTTGTAAGGCAAACACCTTAACCATTAGGCCACCCTCCTAATGAAAAACAGTCTTTTTTAGAATATAGATGCATTTTGATGAGTTAAAGAGAAATGGTGATACAATGTTGAGAAAGGATACAATTTGTTAATATACGGAGGTGTAAGATGAGGGATGGGGAGATGAGATAGAAAAGTGAGTAAAGAGAAGGGAGGGAAAGTGAAACGAACATAAATAAACATATGATGTGAAGTTAGAAAGTGTAGTAGTCAAAGGATTGGAATGTTGAAGAGAGAGAACAGAGTAGTGTTACCCAGGGAGGATGTATAGTGACGGCTTCAGTTCTCAAAGAGAGGTTTTTAAATTATTGTGGGTTCTTGATTTCATGGAGAGCTGGTGTGAGGGAGTTTCACTATTTAGAAATATAGTGGGAGTAAAGGCTTTTATTATGAGTTACTGGTTGGGTTAACATGTAACAGAAAATTTTCTGAGGATATGAGTGTATGGGGAAGTCAGAGATGGACATTTTTTTGGAGAGGGGTTATACAACATTTTGGGCTAGGTTCACTTGAGATTGTTTTGGGAAGTTAGGGTATGTAATCCAGTTAAGCTGCCTGACTGTAGTGTAGTGATGGATGGGAGGGGGTAAATTAGTGGCAACTTTAGCAATTGTATTATAGGTCTGTTCAGATTTAGTTAATTGGGCTGATTGTAGGTTTGTGAGGCTAGATGTTGCATATGATAAAGTGGGTAGAAGGTGGCAGATGCTATGCATTTCTTGATGGAGTCTTTAAGGAAAGGTTTGACCCCCTATGACATGCCCATTTTCTTTATTTATTGATTCATCATCATCTTCTTTTGGCTGTTCCAATTAGGAGTCGCCACAGCGGATCACCTGTTTCCATTTCTTCCTGTCCTCTGCATCTTGCTCTGTCACACCAACCACCTGCAGCATGTCGTCTCTCACCACATCCATAAACCTCATCTTAGGCCTTCCTCTTTTCCTGTTACCTAGTAGCTTCATCCTTAGCATCTTTTTCCCAATATACTCAGCATCCTTCCTCAGCACATGTCCAAACTAACGTAATCATGCCTCTCTGGCTTTTTCTCCAAACCTTCCAACCTGGGCTGACCCTCTAATATACTTTACTGCTGATCTTGTCCACCCTCGTCACACCCAGTGCAAATCTTAACATTTTTAACTCTGCCACATCCAGCTCAAACTCCTACCTTTTTGTCAATGCCAATGTCTCCAACCCATATAACATAGCTGGTCTCACTACCTTCTTGTAGACCTTCCCTTTCACTCTTACAGGTACTCGTCTGTCACAAATCACACCTGACACTCTTCTCCACCCACTCCATCCTGCCTGTACTCTCTTCTTCACCTCTCTTCCACACTCACCATTACTCTGAACTATTGACCCCAAGTATTTAAACTCATCCACCTTCGCCACCTCTACTCCTTGCATCCTCACCATTCCTCTATCCTCCCTCTCATTCACACACATATATTCTGTCTTAGTCCTGCTGACCTTCATTCCTCTTCTCTCTAGAGCATATCTCCATCTCTCCAGGGTCTCCTCCACCTGTTCCCTACTCTCACTACAGATCACAATGTCATCTGCAAACATCATAGTCCACGGGGACTCCTGTCTGATCTCGTCTGTCAACTTGTCCATCACCATTGCAAATAAGAAAGGGCTCAGAGCTGATCCTTGACATAACCCCACCTCCACCTTAAATGCATCTGTCACTCCCACCACAGACCTCACCGCTGTCACACTACCCTTGTACATATCCTGTACCACTCTTACATACTTCTCTGACACTCCTGACTTCCTCATACAATACCATAACGCCTCTCTAGGCACCCTGCCATATGCTTTCTCTAAGTCTACAAAAACACAATGCAACTCCTTCTGACATTCTCTGTACTTCTCCATCAACACTCTCAGAGCAAACATCGCATCTGTAGTGCTCTTTCCCAGCATGAAACCATACTGCTGTTCACTAATCATCACGTCCCTTTTTAACCTAGCTTCCACTACTCTTTCCCATAACTTGATGCTGTGACTGATCAATTTAATCCCTCTGTAGTTACTACAGCTCTGCACATCACCCTTATTCTTAAAAATCGGTACCAAAACACTTTCTCCATTCCTCAGGCATCCTCTCACGTTCTAAGATTTCATTAAACAATCTGGTTAAAAACTCCACTGCCATTTCACCTAAACACCTCCATGCTTCCACAGGTATGTCATCTGGGCCAACAGCCTTTCCATTCTTCATTCTCTTCATAGCTATCCTTACTTCCTCCTTGCTAATCCATTGTACTTCATGATTCACTATCTCTACATAATCCAACCTTCTCTCCCTCTCATTCTCTTCATTCATCAATCCCTCAAAGTACTCTTTCCATCTCCTCAACACACTCTCCTCACTTGTGAGTATGTTTCCCTCATTATCCTTTATCACCTTTACCTGCTGCACATCTTTCCTAGCTCGGTCCCTCTGTCTAGCCAATCGGTGCAGGTCCTTTTCTCCCTCCTTAGTGTCCAACCTTTCATACAACTCTTCATATGCCTTATCCTTAGCCTTCGCCACCTTCGCCACTTCTCTCTTTGCCATGCACCTCATCTCCTTATACTCCTGTCTACTTTCTTCATCTCTCTGACAATCCCACTTCTTCTTTGCCAACCTCTTTGCCTGTATACTCTCCTGTACTTCCTCATTCCACCACCATGTCTCCTTGTCCTCCTTCCTCTGTCCAGATGTGATACCAAGCATCTTTCTAGCCGTCTCCCTTACTAGCTCTGCTGTAGTTACCCAGCTATTTGGTAACTCTTCACTGCCACCCAGTGCCTGTCTTAACTCATCCCTGAACTCCACCTCACAATTACCCTTTTTTATTTATTCATTGATTGATTGATTTTTATTACTACTTATTGAACATGAAGATAACATTTTAAGTTTTTGTTGACTGTGAATCCAAGTACTTTGGTATGTGATACTGTTTCAATTACGGTACCATTTAAGGATGTTAGATGAAAGCTAGGTTTGGCATCTCAATAGGTTTTGGAGACTAACATCATGCATTTGGAGCTGAGATGAGAGATAGCATGATACTCATTTTAAATTCTGTGTAACCTTTTACTTTTGACTGTAGAGCTTTTCACCCTAGGCTCCCACTGTGAAAGGACAGATGAGCATCCACATTGATAAAGCAGCAAGTAATACAGATAAACTGTAAACTCTTACGCTCTCTCCAGACTCGCTTTGTTTACGCCCTTATATTATTTCAGCATTCACTCTTTAATCTGTGTCATGAAATCCTCACTGGTTAAAAAACACATCTTCTTATTCTCATTTTCAATAATTTGGGACTTATGTCTGAACATCCAGGTATTTTTGACCTCCACAATGAAGCCCACATTTCTCCCTGTTGTAGATTATCTGCTGTACGCCAATGAAGGGCCCATCTTGAGTTTTACACTACAATGGATCTCTGTCCCATTTCTATCCTTTCATATCACTGCCCCATCATGTACGCTGTCACTGTATCAAATACACTGTACCCAAACCGTGCCTCTCCTGAAGCAATTCTGTAGATTCACTGTTAAATCTCCCATAATTTGAGAACTTAACAAATAAGCTTCCACTGCAAGGTATAAATGCTAGTCCTCTCTTTCACTACATGTGCATAATTCTAAACTTCATATCACAGAATCACAGACAAAGCCAAAAACAATCAGAAGAAAAGACCCCAAATCAGAGGCATTTTTAAAATATTGGTACTAATGACTTACAATGTCAGAATAATAAGATATCTTGTTTTACCATGCCATTTCTGAAGTAAAAGAAACCAATTACCATGATAATAGTCATTATCTGATGATTGTAATCCAACACCTTTTCTCAAAAAATACCAGTTTATGAGGGAAACAGTAAATCTTTTGCTTTTAAAGCAAAATTTTGAGACAACACCAAATACATCCACAAAAATGGGGACAAGTGATGAGGTATGTGCATATGTGTAATGAGTCATGCAACTGCTTGTATTTATATATCTTTTGCATACTTTGCTTTGGGGGTATTCTCCACCTTTAAATGGACAATGACTTGTCTGAATTTTTTAAAAGAATCAAAAACTTAATCATTCACCCAATCAATTAATCAATCAGTCAATTAATGCCCATAATTTATAGCCATTATAAAATGTCCCAATCTTTCAGTATTTCATTTTCTACAAACTTATTTTTCCCTGGGCTTGAATTCGGCACACAGTGTGAAAATGATCATACAACTAAAATGTGTGCATGCAGTATGTTCTCCTCATAGATTTTTGTAACACTACATTTCTCATAATTCCAAGAATTTTGCAAAGTGGGCAGAAGAGGAGTATGTGGATGTTCATCTGTCCTTTCACAGTGATCTAACCAGCATACACTTTGCTTTTACAGAGCTATATCCTAGGTCATTTCCTTTCACCCTGTAACTTTCTCTCGTAGACCTAGGTACTATCAGTACTGCCCAAAATTGTGTCTCTGGGTGTGTTCTCCCAGTAATTTGATTTTTGGAATAGATACCTATCAGTATTATCATCAGTGATGCACCTATATATGCAGGTGATCACTATTCTCATAAATAACTCTAAGAACAGACGGCTGATCCAACTTGTACAACACAATGTTAACTACAATAGATCACAGAAATAGTTCTGTACACTATTCATGTCCATCAAACAAAACATAAACATAATATAGATACATTGATACCTTAGCAGTAGTGCCAGGGAATTAATTTATCTGTTTGTTTTGTTGCCTGGGTTAGCCTATTTTCAGGGGAGAGACAATATTGTAGTTCTGTAGCTCAGAGAAAGTCCCTACTCTTTTAAATATGTGCCCCAGGGTTTTTGGCATCCACCTATACTACCGCCAATCTTGGCAGATTGTTATGTTTCGCCATGAGGGTGGTACCTCAGGATTGCAGTACTTTGTATTACTGCAGCAGTGTCAGTAACGTTAATGGAATCAAGCACCAGGTATGGGGCTAGTGTCACAGTTTTCTGATGTTTTCAGGCATCAAAGGGTAGTCTGCTACCTGCAGAGCCTCAGATTTAATGTTTTAATAAAGAAACATGCATTTAAAACATTAACAATTCCATGCCCTTATTGCTACAGAAAGTGAGTAATTATGCAAATTTTGGGGGTACTGGCAAGCTGATGCCCAAAAGGTACAAAGAAGGTTACGTTTTCAAGTCATAAAAATACACAAGTAGGAATACGTGCTACCCCATCTCATACACACACCAATTTCATAAAGGGCAAAGATGAAAAAGAAACCATGCAGAACTATTTTAAAATAAGTTTTGAGATACTAAATCAAATCAGCAAATATTTCAACCTTTGATAGAAAATGAGCATCAGCCTAATGACGGCGAGTTCTTGTAGTCATTAGGATGGAACATCTCAGGCTGTGGGAGAATACACAGCCCTACGTTTAAAGTCATTGAGATCATTTGAAAACTATATGGCTACTAAGCCTTACATTTAGCACAGGACAACATTTTTTTACAAGGGTTAGTTAGCAAAACTTTTGCGTTACAAGTACAGACAGACTAATAGAAAGCTACCCACTATCTTGCTTATTCAAGAACATTCTATAAAACTGAGCTGGTGTGCTGTAGTTTTATACTTTAAAACAGAACAAATGACACTTTTCAGATCAGTTAATCTAGTGAAAAATGTTAATAAAAGCACCAAAAAAATTGCTTATGGGAGCATCACAGCATCATGTACTCATGGAACAGAAATACAATCCACTAGGTATTTATTTTACTGTATTCTTTTATTACATTTCTGTATATCTGTACACACCAGTGAAATACGCAACTCAAAAGGAAGCAAATAATCAGTTTAGTATAAACATACACACAACTTCTAAGCTCATATAAATAATAATCCCTTACAATCTCTTTGCTATCACTGCTGCACATGTCCAGGGCAGTGCAGATTGCAATTCCTTACTCTTGTAGCACTCCCCAAATCTGTTTCCCTGTGTTAGCTCCATATTCCTTCTTTTTCTGCCTAACTCTGCAGAGATGTACTTGGCATCTTCCCTCATCCTCTTATACCCCATTCAGTTTTCCTACATCCTCCTGCCTCTTCTCATCTTTCCCATAAATTCTCTTAGAGTTTCCTTTACCCTAGGCATATCCATCTACCTTTCCATCTTTTTCTTTTTTGTGTGTCTGTGCAATCTCACTGTTAACCCAGACCAACAGTAATCCTGAATAGTTCTATGCCTCCTATTTATTCTCATCCTTCCTCAAACCCCAAGCAAACCAGACTTCCACCTTACCTACCTCCCTATACACTCTCTCCAGTACCGTCTTTGCCTTATCCTAAAACATTCTGATATATAAGCAAGACCACCACGTATGTAACTACCCAGACTGCTTTGCCTTGCACATCAAGCATCTGCTACTTAAACAGCATAGTGTTAGTTGTTATTTTATTTTATTTATTAACTGAGAATGTGAGCTACTTTATTTATGGGTCACAAAAGTATCAAGTGCAATATGGGCAGTTTAGATTAACTAGTCAACTGGCATATCTGAGGTAGAAATGAGTGTACCCAGAGAAAAGGCATGTAGACAAAGGGAAATAATTAAACTCTAGACAGAAAGTGACCAGAGGTCATGCTCGAGCCCTAGATCCAAGAGCTATGGGCTAGAGACCTCAACTAGACAGCCAAACCATTGTCCTAATGTGAATAATGTAATTTAGCAAAACTTTCAAAACAATGCAAAAATCATACTGCAACACATTGCAAATAAATAAATAAATAATGTGGAGTAAGGAAAGCCAGTAAATCACACATTCATTTATGTCTAGTAGGTAGGTAACTGGGTCCCAACAGTCCTTTTCCAGCCATGACCTAATTAGAACAAATTGCAAAATGAAAGTAATTCATAATAAACAAACAAGCAAACAGTAAATAATTCTGCCATCAATAGGTACCAAACATACACATATTGACAAATAATTACAGTTACTGCTATCATAAATTGCTACATTAAAATGAAAAACAACAATAAAGTTAACCAATGGCAGAACAAGATTAAGGAAGGTAATGTGAGACACCCACAGCATTATAGAGTGAAAGGATATGAATTTTCAAATAGTTCACAGCAAGACAGGAATATACACCTTGATGGCAAAAAAGGCTTGCCCCAGCTGGTTTCACATATCATGTTTAACAAAGAGGTTATTATTATAAACCTTCCAATGCAGATTGCAATAAATACTCTGAACATTTCACTACTATACTTCTGATGACCTAGTATCAAGTATCAAATAATTTTCTAACTCTTTCTGTAAAAATAGTATACTAGATGTAGCAAGTAATGATACAAGTTCTGTAATGCTAAAATGCTATACGGGCAAACCAATGCACACTAGCAATCTGTATAGATGGATTTAGCTATTTAGACAGATGAAATACATTCATACAAATGTTAGTGTGTAATATACAGATACTGTAAGTCCAAAAGGGCAAGAGTATGTAAAACAACAATGTATTCAGTAGTCCAACAAATTAAAATATGAACCCACTTAGCTTTGCAGATTCAAATAAAATAAACACTGCCTTAGTCATTTCTCATAAAGATGTTCAGTCCTCACAGGGTCTCAAGGACATAGGCTGTCTTGAAAGCAAAAATCTAAACAAACCTCTCTGGTTCCTGCTTTCAGCTCTCTAGGCAAGTAGTCCTGTGGGTTACACTCCACAGGTTACCTCTAGCTGAGCTGTCTCACTCCATGTCTGCAGGTCTTCCAAGAGATGATCTTTCAAGTGAGTTACTAACTTTCTGCATTTAGCACTCCAGGTTGTTCAGTTTTATACCATAGTAAACCAAAGTCACAGTCACAAAACAGAAAAAAATGTACCGGCTTGGAATAAAAAAAAAAAACATTGGAATTACCAGAATTAAAATACCACTTAGGTTTAAAATGTATTTTTCTAGCCTCTAAATAAATCTCATTTGTATCAGCCATAAATCTACACTGACTGCAGAATCCACATCTGTAAGTATCATTGTTTTTATTATTGTTTGTACATTCGATGCATTGGATGTACATTTATATAAAGAATTTATGGTCAATAGATATCATTCCAGAATTCATCATAAAGTGACATATTCTAATTCCTATTTGCACGTTCTAAGTGAACATCCATACTATCAAAAGAATAGTATAGTGAAGGCACAAAGGATTAGAGCATCTAGGATGACCACTAAACAGGAGGATTGTGAGGATGAAATTAACTTTATGAAGGGTTTATTTTTGGAAAGGAGTTATTCTAAAAATATGGTTGACTATTTAGCTGATGAAGTTTGTAGAGAAAGGGAACATAAGCACATCCCCCCTTTTAGGTAAAGATGTATGTGAGCAAACAGTCAATATTGGGACTACAAATATACACGAGTAAGCCTTTGTATACAAATTCTCTTCTAATTCTACTGAGGTTGAGAGTATTATCAGAAAATACTGGAATGTTTTGACTTTGAACCCAGATATTAATAAGAAAATTACTGGGTTACCAGTATTTGTTAGAAAAAGGGATAGGAACTTGAAAGAGATACTAGAGGCAGGTAACGTATATGACAATAGATATGGCTTCTGCAGGCAATGTAGGCATTGCAAAGCATGTTTAAATGTGAATGGTTTAAATTATTTTATACATCCTGTTATAAATAAAAAATATACATTTGAGTTTTATGCAGATTGCCATACAGACAAGGTGGTTTACTTGGCATGCTGTAAATCATGTCCAAGTTTTTATGTTGGAAAAACTAATTGTAAGTTAAAAACAAGAATATTGCATAACTTGTCATCTATCATACAGAAGGACAAACATAATGCATTATATCAGCATGTTTCTAACTTTCCAGATCATACTTTTGTTTTTATGGTTCTGCATGTCGCACAGATGAATAAAAAGGGGGGGGGGATTGTCAATGACACAGAGTATGGAGAATTAAGATGGTTTATACAATTGGCTGCTGACAACCCACCTGGGTTAAATAGTTCTATATCTTTAAAACCAGCCTTAAAGAAAAGGCAGGTCAAGTATAGAAAGTAATCGGTTGCTTTTAAAGTTGTGTTAATATTTAAAGACTGTAAAGTTTGTCTGATGAAGGGTTTTTTAACCTGAAAGCACTTAGATTTTATAATAAAATATTTTGGCCAGTTTGGACTCTGTTTCATTTGTTTTTGGATCTGTTTCTAGAAGAGGTTCGAAAGGAGTCCTTAAGTGAAGCAAAGAGGCTTGTTGTTTTGCTGCATTTCTATACTTGTAAGAAGATATTCTTTTCTCTCACCACGAAGGCATATTGCCTCCACTTTTTTGGTTGCTACTAATCATATGCTTATAAACCAGAGCACCAATGACAAGGGAATGCATGCGTCCAGAATCTAGTTGAGCTTGAACCTCCCTTCCTTCTAAAAATATAATACATTTCCCTTGCTTGGCTGTAGCTTGCTGACTTTTATTTTGTTTCACAGAAGAAGGTACAATTCTTACTGAGGAGTTAGCCTTAGAAAAAGATAATTCTTTTATAAGCGTTCTGTCATTACCTAATAAACATTCTACTAAAGTCGCTATTGTATCAGAGTTCTTAGGATCACTTTTCAGTATACATTTTCTTATTTTATTAGGCAAAACACTTCTGAACTTGTCTACTGGTAGCATTTCCAACATGTTTGCTTTATTGTTATTATCAGGTTCAAGCTAAAGCTATAAAATACAAATGCAAACTGTTCTTGGGAAAGTATTACATCTTGTGGCTATAACGCCTGATTTGACTCAAGCTTTTACAAGAGCAATTACTATGCTTTAAGTCAAGTATGTATGCAATTATTAGTTTTATCAACATTAAAAGTCCAGTTATGAAATTTTATTTCTTTTACCTTAGGGACTGTACCAGCCCTGACCAAAAGTACTTTCTTATGTTTATTATGCCCTTACAGTCAGCCTCTTCCAAGACCATGAACATTTTCAGTACCTGCCCTGTCATCTTAAAAGACCAAATTCTTGTCCAGTTTACTCATCTCCAGTTGTCTGTGATGACATACTACTCAAATGTCACTGAATAAGATTCCAGGCAATCCTTATTGTCTAGTTTCTTTAGAGGTGGCACAGTTTTGGGGTTAACTGGTGGTGTAACTTCCCCAGTTTTTGATGACTCACTACCTGTGATTCCACGATTTCCAGGATAATTCCTCTATGGTAACAGGTGTCAGTTAACCACATCAGGAAGAGAAGAGTCACAGTATTATAGGGTTTCAATACAAATATGGTTTGTACTTAGCAGTAGAAGTGCCATGAGGTGACAAAAATCTGTAAGCCTCTGGCCAGTGGCTCATGAACATACCACCAGTGTAAGTCCAAACAAGACAATGGAGGCAGGACTATATAAAACAATAGTTTATGTAGTAGTCCAACAAGCCAAAATATTAACCCACTTGGCTTTGTCAATTTAAATAATGCAAACAACAACTTATTTACTGTTCTTAACTGTGTTCAGTCCACAGAGCTTCTCCAGGACACAATTCTTGAAAACAAAAATCCAAGGCTGCTGTCATTTCTTGGCCCAGCTTCAAATTCTGTAAGCAAGTTTTTCCATAGGTTACACTCCATGAGTTACATTCCACAGGTTAGTCCTGACTGGGGTGTCTCACCACATACTTCCAGGCCTTACTTCAGATGATCTTTCAAATGGGGTTAACTTCCTGAGTTTAGTCTTCTAGGCCACTCCCTTTTATACTATAGCAATGGGCAATTAAAACCTTGTCCATACTACAGTATACACTCAGACTGTATATTTAAAGTAACATATTCTCCACAACCACACACACACACACACACACACACATATATATATATATATATATATATATATATATATATATATATATATATATACACACACACACACACACACAATCACACACACGTGGACGTATACATGCATACACGCACACACACACACTCATATATATAATGTAACATATATATAGACACACAACACACACACACATACACATACACACACACACACACACACACACACACACACACACACACACACACACACACACACACACACACACACATATAATGTAATATATATAGACACACAATACACACATATGCACATTATATATATATATATATATATATATATATATATATATACACACACACACATACACACACACACACACACACAGAAAGAGAGGGAGATGGATAGATAGATACAGATATAGATATAAAGATAATGTTTGGTTCCATGCCATTTTTGCCACAAACAAAACATTGTCAGATCACTGTAGTGGCTCTGCTGGACAGAGGCACAGGGAACTAGTGGCTCTGCTGGACCAAGGCACAGGGAACTAATCTAAAGGGGCGGCGAAAGCCAACACATTCTGGCTAGGCTTATAGATGCCCTTGGGCAGATAGCCTAGTACTTACCTATGAACCTATTATGATTTCTCAAAAATCAACAAAGTTATTTTTTCATAATACTATATATTATGTGGCAAGACACAGCTGAAGAATTTTAAATAGAAAATATATTCATCACTGCTGATTGGTATAAATTATTGAATATCTACTGTAAAACAAGCTGATACCATCCCACAGAATTTTCTGTAAAATATGCATAGTGTGAAGGCAAATTACATAGTAATCTAAAGTTTATTATGCATACATTTTAACATTGAAGCTTTTCAAGGCAAATGCTTTAAGCAATAAATAAATGCACAGTTGATCTATTTGGTGACATACAACAGTGTACTTACTATACCGACTTTTTTGGAATTTAATACATATGTCATTTGAGTGAACCATGGGCAGTAGACAATTAAACTTCTCATACTTGGGTGAGAATGAAACTTTATTTTTAATAATGAGTAAAAGTTGAAGTCTTGAAATAGTGTCTTATAAGGGTTTTATTTTTCATTTAATTGCTGTAGAACTGTATACACAGCAATTTGTACCATGAGTAGGGTTCAACTTAGTATCACACATGGTGGAAGTAGTTCTAAATGTAGCAGATCACTGCATCGTGCATATTAAGGCAAATGCAAACTTTATTTTTCATATATGCCAGCGCATAATTTGATTATTTACTTATGCTTTTAAAAATCCTCATCGTTTTTAAATAATCCATACAGCCATACTTTTGCCTTATAATGTAAAAAATGCTTAGTTAGAAATATTTCCCTAATCTACATGCTTGAGACTTGGGAAAGGTCAATTATATTCACAGGTTCATTGGTAAGTACTAGGTCAGCTCCCCTTAAGCCTAGCCAATTTTCCAAAGGTGAGAATCAAACCCTATACCTTGTATTTGTGAGGTAAATATCCTAACCATTACATTAACTCCCATGTGCCCATTTAAGATTCATGTGCAAAACCATAATAATGAATGTAAATGGCAGACTACCAATACAGCACTTACCCAAATAAAAGCAAAACTTATAACTGGCATTATTCTAGATTACAAAGCCAAGGCAGCTACTCAAAATTCCTAAAAAGTATAATATGTTTGATGGATTATTCACTTTTTTGTGAAGTAATGTATCACATAGCTAAAGCATATGTGTCTGCTGAGTGTACTTTAATTATCTGATCTGAAATACTGATAGTTATGGTAATAATAGTGTATCTATAAAAAAGTGTCAGGGTTTGTACCACCTGTGTTCTTTACAAATCATATATCATAGCAAGGTTAAAAATAAGAAATGGTTCAGGCTTCTAAAGTGATACTTAACCAATATAAGATCACAAACAAAATGCTTTCAAGCTAAAACTTCATCTTTTTTTTTTACAAATAAAATATCTGTCTACACAATCAGTAAGTGGTTTTAGTTAAAACCACCAAATCAAAAAAGGCAATGCAGTTGTTTCAATTGGGTTGCGGTAACGCAACCTTTTAATTTCACTGAAAACCATACATTACCCACATGGAGTTTCTTTGCTTCCTTTTTGTAGATGGTTATAGTCTTTCAATGTGGTGTCAAAAGTCGGTTCCACGCACTGGTGTTCTTTAACATATAGATGAGAAACTGAGCTGATTTTCTATATCATAGCTAGACAGATAGGAGAACCTGCACTGATTTTATATACGATACCTAGATAGATAGAAGAGAATGCACTGATTTTATATATGATAGCTAGATAGACAGGAGAAAATGCACTGATTTTATATATGACAGAGAGACAGGAGAAACTGCACTGATGTTATATATGATAGCTAGCTAACTAGATGGATCCAGATACAGAAATAGCTGTAGAACTATACATATATCATCAGTCGTCGAGATCACATTATAGCAATAATCCTTTCATTGATACTGGAATGTTGAATATACCCCTAATCAATGCAGCAGCTGCATGATTGCCAAATCACTGCAAAAGGAAAACCCAAAGTTTCCTTACGCAATTGTTCCCACTTAAATGACACTGCTATTATCACCAACGCAGCTGCAATTCTCAAAAATATAAAGCAAAGAATTATACCAGCTTTACATATGAGGCTGTACCCTATACCTCCTACTTAAATATATTAAATTCATAATCATTCAATTATAACCACCGTGACCCCTTCAGTATACTGTTTTAGATGACAAAACACAAGTCAAGTATATAGGTTCATAGGTAGGTACTAGGCTATCTGCCCGAAGGCATTTATAAGCCTAGCCAGAATGTGTTGGCTTTCACTGCCCCCTTAGATTAGTTCATTGTGCCTCTGTCCAGCAGAGCCACTGAAGTGATCCCGGGGTAAACTTTCTGTTTCCCATCCACTCGTCAAGGTTTCTTTTGAACAGTGTTAGCGAGGAGCTCTGCCTAATGTAGATTTGAATCTTGTTCCAAAGCATGGGAAGTCTCTGGGACAGGAATCTATCCCTCCAGCACGTCCTATTTATTGTTGTGGTGAGGTTTAGATCCCTAGAGCGCATGGCTCAAGGGGATAAGGTTTTCTTTAGGTGGAGCATGTCCATCAATTCTGGGCTGGACATGGCCTTGTATGTCAGGCAGAGATCACCTCTGAGTAGGCGGTATGCAACCGAGTACAGCTGGAGTTTCTTCAGTCAAGCTGCATAGGGCATCTGTTTGAGGCCAGTGATCCTCTTGGTGAGGTACTTCTGTGGTCTTTCCAGCTGTTGCAGGTGTCTTGTAAGGTACATCCCAAATGCGGCGTTGTACTCTATGATGGGTCTGATGAGTGATGAGTAGAGGGGCACAATGACCTCTTTTGATCTGGATGCAAACCCTTTTGTGATTAGGTGGGCCACGTAGAAGGATTTTCTAACCTCTTTGGCAATGTGATTATCAAAGGTGAGATTTCTATCTACTTGGGTCCCCAGATCCCTTACTACGATTTCCATATTGAGGGGACTACCACCTATGTGGTAGTTTGTAGGTACTTTGTCTTTTTCAAAGGGGATGACTATGCACTTTTTGGCATTTAGCTTGAGGCCATGATTTTGACACCAGGTATCCGTCTCAGTGAGACCCTTTTGGAGGATGTCTGTGTCAGCTGGAGAGTTAATTATAGCCCCTAGTTTGCAGTCGTCTGTGAACTTGGTCAGCCATAGTCCTCCTGTGCTTGCCTGTACCTCTGAGAAGTATATGCCGAACAGGAGGGGTCCTAGGACTGAGCCCTGGGGAATGCCACTTGTAACCGGTTTAGAGTCGGACCTAGCTCCTGCAACTCTCACCATGTGGGTTCTGTCCGTGAGCCAGTTGGCAACCCATCTTGTGATGTAGGGGTTTATGTTCAGGCTGGTCAGCTTGTCTATAATACCAGAATGGGGAATGGTGTCAAAGGCCTTTGCAAGGTCTAGGTAGGCTGTGTGTACCACCTTTCCCTCATCTATAGCCTTGGTAACTGTCTCAAAGAAGTCCACCAGGTTTAGGAGGCATGATCTGCCCTTAACAAAGCCAAACTGGGTAGGGTCCAGTGTTTGGAGGTTCCCAATGTCTCTTTTAATGAGTTTCATGATGATGCGCTCCATAGCCTTGCAGACCAAGCTAGTCAGGCTTATAGGGTGATAGTTCCCGGGGTCTGTTGTGGCACCACCTTTGTGCAGTGGAATAATCGTTGCTGTGTGCCACTCTATGGGTATGTAGCCTGTGGAGAGGCTAAGCTTGAACAGTGTGTTTAGGTGAGGGGTTAGCTCATCTTTGAGCTCGTGTAGGACGCAGCCTGGAACACCATCCAGTCCCATTGATGCTGTGTTTTTGGCTTTGGAGAGGGCTGTTTTAACCTGAGTGTCTGTGATTTCAGGGACTCTACATTCTTCTGGTATGGTTATGGGGCCTTTTGGGGGTGAGAGGGGGTGAATTTTAATCTGAACCTGTCTGCCAGGATGCTGGCAATATCGGTCAGTTCAGTGTATTTTGTGCCATTCTGCACTAACTCCATGCAGATCTGAGCATTGCCACTTAGATTTTTGACATAGCTAAAGAATGCCTTGTGGTTATCTTTGGAGTCCTTGGCAATTTTTCTTTCGAAGTTTGCCTTGGATGATTTTATGAGGGATCGTAGTTTCTTGCCGATACTGATCAGGGATGTCTTCCCTTCTTGGGATTTTACTCTTTTCTGTACTAGTTTCCTCCTTCTATTGTATAGCTTGTTTATGTCAGGAGTCCACCAGACTGGTTTCCTTTTCTTGGAGTAGTGAGTCTTGGTTTTGCTTGGGATGGCATGATCCATGCATTGTTGGAGGTGCCCATAGAATGCATTAGTAAAGGATTTTGCAGCTTGGACAGCATTATCCTTCAGCATGGGGGCTTGAAAACTTTCCACCTTGGTCTTAAGTAACATGAAGTTTGCTTTTGAAAAGTTTTTCACAGTGGTTTCCTTGTCCAGGGGTGGGGGCGGAATGTGGATATCCAAAGTGATTTGTTTATGGTCAGATCTAACCAGCGAGGGGTTGGGGTTAACCTCTGGTGTGGAACACCAGTCGCCCATGTTGGTGATGACCAGGTCCAATATGTTTTTACCTCTGGTGGGAGTGTTGACCAGTTGAACCAGGGTGTTTGAGTTTATAAATTCTAGGAAATGTTGGGCAAGGGAGTTAGTACTTGAGTAGTTCTCCCAGTTAATGTTTGGGTAATTGAAATCATAGGTTCTTAGGTAGGTACTAGGCTATCAGCCCTGGGGCCTATAGAAGCCCAGCCAAAAAGGTACCCTGGCTTTTGCCACCCAAGAAAATTATTTTCCTGTGCCACTGTCGAGCAGAGCCACAGAGGTGATCCCCGCGGTGAATTTCCTATTTCCCATCCAATCATCAAGATTTTTCTTGAAGAGTGCTAATGAGGAGCTTTGTTTGATATAGACAGGCAGTTTATTCCAGAGTATGGGAAGTCTCTGGGACAGGAATCTGTCCCTCTAGCATGTTCTGTTTATTGTGGTGACAAGGTTTAGGTCCCTAGAGCGTGTAACTCGGAGGGACTGGGATTTCTTTAAGTGGAGCATGTCCAACAGCTCTGGGTTTGACATAGCTTTGTATGTTGGGCAGAGATCACCTCTGAGTAGGCGATATGCGACGGAGTAAAGCTGGAGTTTTTTGAGATGGTCTGCGTAGGGCATCTGTTTGAGGCCAGTAATCCTCTTTGTGAAGTATTTCTGCAGCCTTTCCAGTTGTTGTAGATGTCTTGTGAGGTACATACCAAAAGGGGCATTGTACTCTATAATGGGTTTAATGAGTGATGAGTAGAGGGGAACAATGACTTCTTTTTTTCTGGATGAGAAAACTTTTGTGATGAGGTGTGCCACTTAGAAGGATTTCCTGACTACTGTGGTGATGTGATTATCAAAGGAGAGACTACTGTCCACCTGTGTCCCAAGGTCTCTTATCATACTTTCGGTGTTAAGTATACTATCGCCTATGTGGTAGTTCATGGGTACAGAGTTTTTACTAAAGGGGATGACAATGCACTTTTTGGCATTGAGCTTGAGGCCATGGCTTTGACACCAGGCATCTGTCTCAGTGAGGCCCTTTTGTAGGATGTCCACATCGTTAGGAGTTTCAATTATGGCTTCTAGTTTGTAGTCATCTGTGAACTTCATTAGCCAAAGACCTTCTGTGTTAGCCTGTACTTCAGAGAAGTAGATACCAAACAGGAGAGGACCCAGGACTGAACCCTGTGGTACTCCACTTGTCACTGGTCTGAAGTCGGATTTGGAGTTTGCTACTTTCACAGTGTGGGTTCTATCAGTGAGCCAGTTGGCAACCCATCTTGTGACATAGGGATTTATACCTAGTTTAGTGAGTTTATCTATAATTCCAGAGTGGGGGATGGTGTTGAAAGCCTTGGCAAGATCTAGGTAGGCTGTGTGAACCACCTTACCCTTGTCTAAGACTTTGGTGACTGCTTCAAAAAGTCTATCAGATTTAGGAGACATGATCTGCCTTTTACAAACCCAAACTGGGTGAGGTACAGAGTTTGGAGATTACCAATTTCTTTGTTTATAAGTTCCATGATGATATGTTCCATGGTCTTGCAGACCAGGCTCGTCAGGCTAATGTGGCGGTAGTTCCCAGGGTCCGTGGTGGCTCCCCCCTTGTGGAGTGGGATAATCGTCACTGTGCTCCATTCAGCAGGCACAAAGCCTGAGGTGAGGCTATGATTGAACATGGTACTTAGGTGGGGTACCAGTTCGTTCTGTAGTTCATGTAGAACGCAGCCTGGGATGTTGTCTGGTCCCATGGATGCTGTGTTCTTGGCTTTGGAGAGTGTGGTTTTTACCTGTGCAGCCGTGATTACAGGAACTTTGCATTCTTCCGGTAATAGAGATGGGCTCTTTAGGGGTGAGAGGGGGGTAAAGTTAACACTGAACCTATCTACCAGGATGCTGGCAATATCAGTTGGGTCTGTATATTTAGTGCCATTGCGTTGTAACTCAGAGCAGATCTGAGTGTTGCCATTGAGATTCTTGACATAACTATAGAATGCTTTGCGGTTGTCTTTAGAATCAGTGGTGATTTTGTTTTCGTAACTAGCTTTGGAGGATTTTATCAGAGATCGCAGCTTCTTACTGAGGCTGACCAGGGAGTTCCTCCACTCATGGGATTTTACTCTCTTTTGCAACGGTTTCTTCCTTCTGTTGTACAATTTGTTTATGGCAGGGGACCACCAGATTGGCTTCCTTTTTTTGGAGGATAGCATCTTGGTTCTGTTTGGGATAGCACGATCCATGCACTCATGTAAGTGCTTATAAACTGCAATTGTGTAGGATTCAGTAGTTGTAACCGTATTGTTCATCTGCATGGGTGTCATGAAGTTCACCACTTCTGTCTTAAGAAGCATGAAGTTGGCTTTGGAGAAAATTTTTACCATGGTTTCCTTAATGGGGGGTGGGGACAGGATGTGGATATCTAGGGTAATTAGCTTATGGTCGGATCGGACAATGAGGCGTTGACTTCAGGTGTGGAACACCAGTCACTCATGTTGGTAATGACTAGATCTAGGATATTGTTGCCCCTGGTGGGGGTGTGGATACGTTGATCCAGGGCATTGGAGTTTATGAATTCCAGAAAGCATTGAGCGAAGGAGTTGGTACATGAGCAGTTTTCCCAGTTAATGGTGGGGTAGTTGAAATCGCCCATTATTAGGGTGTTTGGTTGAACCCTAATATTTTCCAATACATCAAGAAAAGAGGAGTGGGAATCCTGGGGCATGGTGGGTGATCTGTAGCAAGCTACAATTTGGATTGCAGTTTTGCCCAGAGTTAGTTGCACTTGGATAACCTCGGATGCATTATGCTGAGCAACTAGCCTGGAGGTGTGGATATCCTTAATGAATATGGACACACCTCCACCTTTGGTGTTCCGGTCCAGGTTACATGGCCGAAAAGTGTGGTATGAGTTATAGCCTGGTAGTGCAGGGGTGCTCTCAGGAGCCTTGAACCAGGTCTCATCAATGCACAGATGTCGATGTTCTCCATTTTAAGGAGTGTCTCGAGTGAGTGCATTTTGAGATTTAGACTTCTAGCATTGAGTAGCATCACCCTCAGTTTTTGCTTGCCTGTTCCTGTTATGGTGGTGAATTTGTCATTTGAACTTTGCCTAAAAAAGGCACTATAGGGGTGGCAAGAACCTTAGCCGGTATACGGAATCACAGGGGTGACAGGTGCAGGCCATCTCTGGCAAAGCATCGTGGTCTGTCGACCATGTCATCCCAGGCAGACAGATACTGGATCCCTTTAGAATGGCACCAGAAGCTTAGCCAATTGTTGAAGTCAATCATTTTGTCCTTGTACTGCGGCATCATTCTGGGTGATGGCAGAATGCCACTCAGGGCTAGGGTCATACCTGCCTGGGCTACAAGATTGGAGAGCTCTTCCATGTCTCTTTTCATGCAGTCCAGGGAGGTACATCTCAGGTCATTCACACCAACATGGACAATGACAGAGTAATATTTGTACTTGTTGTGGAGTGACCTGAGTGCATGGGTCATGTGGCGTATCCTGGCATCCGACAGACAGCTGACAGTAACCTTCTCCTTGTTTAGCCTGGTGAGTGGGACATCAGTGTGCCTGACTATAGAGTCACCTATGACTAGTGTGTTGGGTACGTTGTTTTTCCTTATTGGCTGTGGTTGAGTGGCACACTGAGTCTGCAGGCTATGTGTCATTTGGGTTGTGTTGGGGGGTGGAGGTTGCTTGCATTTCTGCTTTGGAGGTCTCTGTTGCTTGAGCAGATTATTACTGAGAGCCTCCGTGAATGTTTTTGTGTTTCTATGTGTGGATTTTGGTGGTACAGACCTAGTGAGAGTATGTAATGAGTGTGGTGTGGTGCAAGTGTTTACCCTCTCCACTTGACTGTCAAGTTCAGTCTTGATTGGAGAGAGCTTTACCTCCAGTTTGGCTAGATAAGTGCATCTCTCACAGGTTGTAGTGTTGGGTGGGAGGAGGAGAGGGTTGTCTGTGTACATGAGGCAATTTCTACATTGCCCCAAGATGCCCAGATTCATCAGATAGACAGGAGAGAACACTGGGAGCTGACCCTTAGACATGCCTGAACAAAAAACTATTTTCCTCTAGATAAGTGAGGAAAGTGAGTACAAGACCTGCTTTTTTCTAAGCAAGTGAGGAAAGTAAGTACCCAACACTGTTTTCCTCTAGGTAATGAGGAAGGTTGAGTGCTGTAGTAGTTAGTAGGTTATTTAGTGCTTACAAGTTGTGAACAAGTGCTGATTACGAATAAGCAAATTCAAGTGCTAAAACTAAGAATCTGTATCTGGACTAAACTAGTTACAGGAAAGGGTGGAAACAAGTGCAAATGCGGGCTTTTAAATCAGAAAGTTGAGAGAGATGGAAAAACTGCCCAAACGGCCAATAACTATAATTTCTGGGCCAGAACCACTCCTTATGTGGTAGATAGGTTACCTAGTGCTTACCACTCCCACTGATAAGCTAGAAGGCTTCCCTCCAACACAGAAAGCTTGGAGGGGCTCAATATATATATATATATATATATATATATATATATATATATATATACAGAAAAGTAGCTAAAACAACAGTAAAAACAATTCAAATGCAGTGCAAGCTAGCACACTTGAGTATGTAGCAATGTTAGACCAAACAGTTTAAAAATTGCAATTAAATTAAAAATGACTAAAAACAAGTGCAGAAGGAGTCTATTAGGTAGAATAAGGTAAAGAGATGGGACTGGGGGGAGTGTCCCAATACTAGGGTGTTTGGTAGGACCTTTATGTTTCCCAGTGTTTCAGAAATGCGGAATGGGGGTCCTGGGACATAGTGGGTGATCTGTAGCAAGCTACAATTTGAATTGCAGTTTTTCCCGTTGTTAGTTGCACGTGGATGATCTCTGATGCATCGTGCTGTGCCACTAACCTGGAGGTGTGGGTATCCTCGATGAATATGGATACGCCCTCGCCTTTTGTATTTTGGTTTGGGTTCTGTGGCCGAAATGTATGGTATGAGTTGTAGCCTGGTAGTGCTAGGGTGCTCTCTGGAGCTTTAAACCAGGTTTCTGTTACTGCACATATATCGATTTTCTCCATACTGAGGAGTGCCTCGAGTGCATGCATTTTGAGGTTTAGGCTATAATAACACTTGCTGGTCTTTGTGTTTGACAATAGCTGCATGCATATTGGTTTGTCAACATATGGCATATTAACCATCCATCTATGTGTATGGAAGAAAAAATGCTCAATGATAAGGACATTATAAGCCAGTAGCATACCACTAAGAGGTTTTGTAAGGCACAAAGGTCCAGACAAAGAGCCTTTCCACTACTGGAAAGTTTCTTATTTCTTAACAGTACCCAGAGTAGAAATCAGTATTACATTTCATATTGACATCCTTGTTTTTCTGTTGTTTTTGCTTTTTGCTGTATTTTATTTTAAGAGATATTTTTGTTAAATACTGATTTTTTTTTTATAGAGAAATGTAGTTATTGTCCCTGATTATATTCCATGTGTTACACTTTAGAAATGGCTGGATAATTGTCAGTGAATATATGTATCTGACTGCAGATCTGCATGAGTGTATATGTTAGTGTGTGTCTGTCTGCACCTGTGGGTTTTACACAAGTCTAGAAAGCAATATTTAGCATGGTAGTACTTATCTAACTGAAATTGACATTTTACTTTATACTTTATAGAAATGGACTATTAACATTCAGTATTTTAAAATGATTATGGCAATCAGTGTTTGGCATTTTACTGTTTCTATCTGATCTGGAGCTATTACATTTTGCATTGCATTTTAGCAGATGGAATTAGGGATACATTTAGAAAGAATAATAACATAACTCATTGAGATAAACAGCACAGTTGAAGTTGAATGGCATGACTCAGCAGCATAGCTCTCAACTTCTTAGAGCAATAAATCTGGACAAAGGCCCAAAAAATAGGGACAAGTTTTAAATATTGTTCTTACAAACTTAAAAAGTTTTGTATTAGCACAATTTTTCTGAAGGGTATGAAGTCTGAAACTCAAATGTCTGTCATTATTTTCTAACTTCAATCTTTAATGATTTGCCACTAATTTGCCAGAAAAACACAATTTTATGAAAAACAGACCAAAAATATGAGGCAAAAATCTGAACATTCTGTGAAAATCTGTACGGTTGAGAGGTATGCTCAGGACAGATAACACATGCATAAATGCTGACAGAGCAGGGACATGCTGGGTACAGTGCTATATACTGAAACTGTACAGTCATGAAACTGGAAGTTGATGTGCTAGTGAGTATGCTGCTTTATGCACTTTCCCCACACGCATCAAATTGATTAACTGAATGGTATATATATATATATATATATATATATATATATATATATATATATATATATATATATGTTCATTTTGTAGTAGTACCATGTTATCGTATTTTAAAATTATTTCATTATTTGCCTTGGTATATTAAGAAATGTCAGTTTTGACTCAACAGTGAGAAGTTAAATATCTCTTGACACAAATGGAATTTTACTGCCTTTAACTATTTATGCTGTTTTATTTAATGCAAGTATTTGGTTATTTATTTCTCTCTTGTTTATTCTGTGTTAGTTATTCACCACTACAAGTTGTAGGGCCACAGAGTATTTTTGCACCAAAGGAGTACATATTTAGGTTGGACTTCAATTATTTTTCAGTATTTGAACTGTTTATTATTATTATTAATCTACTGACCTAGGAGGCTGTGCTGAGGAGGAGCTAGTTCTGTTTTGTTACACAATAAAGTTTTTCTGCCTACAGATTTACCTGTTCTTATTTGTGTGTATTAATTTGGCTAGATATGGCATTTTATTTTATCAATATTGTCAGTGATGACAGATTTTTGGCAAAATGTTATTGCATGTCAAATTAGAAAACTGACCCATGTTCCCATCATGCATTACAGAAGTATGTAACAGCCCTACCCACTACTGTAGGAGAGTCATGCCATGCTCTGAAACAAGCATACAACATCAGTATCAGAGCCAAGTGACAGAATATAATTTTGAATTACTTTGGGTCACTTTGCGCTATTTCTGCATTCCTTATATCTTTATGGCAATTTGAAGCACTGATGTGAAGACCAGGACCCCTTATTGTGTAGCCCTTGAAACATCTGTAACAAAGCTATGGATTCAGGCTATATATTGTGTTTGCAAAATAATACATGACAACAAAAAATTCACACTGAATTATTTTCTACGTTATGTAATGATGTGTATGATTTAGAATACTGATTTATTCCTAAGTTATCTAGCATAATCAGTAATTGTCACAACATGGTGACATATATCACAGATTATTACCAGTAGCCCTACTTACCATGCACGTGAACATGATGGAAAATAACTATATTTTTGTAGACATCAAGAAAAGATTATGGTAACTTATATTGCCTGTCCAATTAATATTTACTCAACACTATCTGTTGAGTAGCATTTAAAGAGCCAAGAAAATGCACTGCTTTAAAATTCTGTTTAATTCTATAGGAGTTACCTGATTAGCCACAAGTCACTTATTTTGGTTTCCCTTAGAAACTCTAAATATGTAAAATAGTTACTATGTATAACCCCCCCAAATATATATATATATATATATATATATATATATATATATATATATATATATATATTATCTGAATTGTTGCTCTGCAGAGAGTTTTGAAAAACTGCAAAGAAATGCAAAAACATGTCATATAACTCACTGCAAATTTTCACTTGCATCAACCACAATGACATGGTAACAGGAATAGTAAGACACACCACTTTCAGAATTCTTGGCTTAAAGTTTTTAGACTTCACTATACCCTATTACATTTTACAACATTCTTAAAAAGAATTGGCAGTCACATAAGCTGCAATAGCAGTATATGGTTAAAGGTTTCATCATTTCCAATGGAATGTTATAGAAAATCTCCAAATTCTACCATAATGCGGCATCATAGAATCCTACCTAACAATAAATGTTTGAAAAGTACAACACCATTAACAAGCGTATTCCTGCAAATAACAAAAATCTAAATCAGAAGTGCATTTAAGCTATTCAGAATTAAATATTCCTTCTAGCATTCTGTTTTCCAGCTTAGTATTAAGACTGCATTTAATGCATAAGTATTTCAAAAAAAGCATGAGCAAACCTTTAACAAATCATATTTTTAGCTTTCAAAGTAGTAACTGTCAGGAGCTACTGGAATTGCTCTAACTGATACCATAGAGCAGTAACACTCTATGTATTGCCTCTTCATAAGTTCAAATAACAGCATTCAGGCCCAACGGCCATTAAAGAATGCTGAGTCCTCAAAACTGGGCTGAAATATCAAATTCTCCATCCACTCATCCAACCTATTCTTAAAAAAATATTTACAGATTCAGACCTGCTAACCATCAAAGGCAACGTATTTCACAGAATAGGATTTTTCTTTGTGTAATATATTGACCTCTAGTTGTAGTTTTACAGGTCTTGGCATTAAACATGTAATTATTGTTTTTATGAGCTTTGGTATTATTGTTAATCTCTAAATTTAACACAGTTTGAAAAACATAATCTTTAAATAATTTATATCCCCAAATTATTTTTCTTCTAAAATACTGATAATGAAATGTGAACAGATTAAGCTTTCTACACCTTTCATAGTAGTTAAAATCTCTGACTAAAGGAAATGGCTTAGTAAACTTCCTGTGAACTCTTTCAAGTTTATCTAACCACCCTATACTATATATACAAAAAGCATTATTATACTCTAGTATGGGTGTAATGGGCGGCCACAGTGGTGCAGTGTTTAGCATTATCACCTCACAGCAAGATGTTCTCCAGTTCGATCCTCACCTGGGGTGCCTTCTGTGCGGAGTCTGCATGTCCTCCCTGTGGTCGCATGGGTTTCCTCCGGGTGCTCCGGTTTCCTCCCACATCCCAAAGACATGATGTAGGTGGATTGGACACTCCAAATTGGCCCTAGGTGTGAGTGTGTGCATGTGTGTGCCTTCTGTGAAAGGTTGGGTGCCGGGCTGGCAACTCGACACTGTAAAACTCCACTGCCAATCATGAGCGGACAGGTGATCCGCTGTGGCGGCCCCTAACCAGGAAAAGCCGAAAGAAGAAGAAGAAGATACTCCAGTATGGGCGTAATATACATTTATATAAATTCACTATATATTTTACATTACAAATGGAAATATTTTCAACAATAAGCTTAACTGCTTCATAGCTTTAATAGCACCCACAGACACATTATTTGAAAAGGACCTATTTGACGTCACCATAATTCCTAAGTCTTTATATTCCTTAACTATGTTGAATATATCATTCTGTAGTAAAGATGAATGAGGTATATTATTTCTGCTGGAACACATTACAGTGTATTTACTGGTACTAAATATAGTATTAAACTATTAAGCCCAATTTATAATGTTATTATCCATCTCAATATAACTATTGTCACAAAATAAAACTTCATTTGCAATCGCAAGTGTATTTATTCCTCTGACATCTTATAACAACTGGAATAGTTGAAAAAACAATATTAAATAGTAGTGACTCCAACACAGATCCCTGAGGAATACACAAAAACCACATTCAATAATGTAGAATTTGTACCCATGGCAGTAACAAAACAACATGCATAGGCATGCTTCCTATTAGAAACCCATTTAGTAATCCAATTAATTATACATGGGTTAAAATTATATCTAACCAAAATGTAATAAATCATTTTGTGTAGTAAAATATCTAAATCTTTGGTTAAATCCAGAATTATAACAGCTGCAGTAATTACATTATCCATCACAGAAGTAACCTTGTCATAAAATTCCAAAAATGAGTCAATGTAAATCTCCCTGTTGAAAACCATGTTGATTAATTTCACATGAATTATTTTTATCCACTTGTTTATTAATTCAGACATACTTCAAAACACATACCTAAGGCATGGGTTAAACTAACTGGACAATAGTTATAGATATCAGATTTCCTTCGCTTTTTGTATAACAGAATAACCTTTGAATTTTTCCAAACCGAATTAACTGTTCCATTGCAAAAAAAAAAAGTTAAATATACATATTAGAGGAACCTTTAACCTACCCATAATAGATTTTAATACTAGAACAGGGATTTTATCAGGACCAACAGAAATCTTAATTACTATTTTTTGCAAAATATTATCAACATTACTTATGGAAGTTAAAGGACAGCTATTGGGATCAACAGTCAGCTTTTTAATTGTGCCAAAATATTGCCATGAATACTTGAGGCATTAACAGTATGTTGTTTATTAAACTCAATAGACAATATAAAAGTGTCAGTAAACATGTTGGTATTAATTTCAATTGACACAGCAAAATTAGACAAACTTTTTTGTGAATTTATGTATTTGCAGTATTCCTTTTAATTAACCTTATCTGAATACTAATTTCAAAGGAATATTTCCTTGACTTCATCTTATTCTTTTCTATTCAAATTTCTTTTATTTACTCTAGTTGGAAATTTACAATATGTTTAAAATAATCTCATTTTTCCTGTATAATCTGATACATTATTTTTTTCCACCAATAAGGGCATTTTTTTACCAAAGTTAAAATTGCTGCCTATAGTATTTTTGACTACCTTAGACAGAATGTACTCCAGAATATTATATCCACTATCTATATTCATAGACAGATCCCTTAATGATCCCATAATTAAACTTTATGAACTTCTTAACCAGTTTAACACCAATCTTTATATTAAACTTTATGGAGTTATGATCTGGCATCCCTAATGACATGCTTATGGTGATATTAGAACTCAAACTCTCATTTGTTATTATCAAAACAGTATCTAATCCTTCCTTGTATGATGCTCAACCATGTCACTCCATAAAAAGCAAGACTTCAATAAATCTATTTGAATAGATATTATTTTAGGTCAGAGAATTCCAATTAATATCCAGGTAGTTGAAATATCCCAAAGGAATAATTTTATTATCATTAAATATGGATTCATGTTTATCTAAAAAAAAATCATGCAAAACTTTATCCAAGCTTGGAAAATGGATTATGTTATAATTCTAATCAAATCTTAAACTCTGAAAATATCAGCTATTAACATTTCTTTGCCACAATCAGTGATAATCAAATTACTATGTATTGCATCTTTGATAAGTATCATAACACCCCCATGTTTCCATTATTTCTCGCATACTCATATTTGAAGTATGCATTAAGCACAAAAAATAATGTTCCAACTTACAATTATTATTCTTAAGTAACAGCCCTCATATAAAATAATATGCTTAAGTTCATAACATTTATTTCCAATATTCTGGGCATTGCAAAAGTATGTTTTCATAAAACAGTCAGGCCCTTTAATGCTGCTAGATTGCTTGGCTGATTTCCTAAAAAAGAAACTACTTTATCAAATATGTTACCATCAATATATTCTGACTCAATTCCCTTTCAAAAGGATTAAATCTCACAAGAGCAAACATCAAAAGACCAAACCAGGAACATAGAGAATCCCAAAAGTTGAACAGCAAAAATCTTGATTGTACAGGATCATGGTGCAGTGGGGATTGGGATTCTACTCCTTTCCCCAGTGTAGTGTAGTCTAAGAGGTTTTTATATATAATTAGCAAGGGGGTGGGCAACATAGATTTTGTTTGTTTGTTGATGTTCTGGGTTTTCAATGTTCCAAGTTCAGTCATTTTACGTTTGCTCCTCTGAGCTTTCGTCTTTCTGCTAAGGACCCATTGCAGCCCATATTCACTTAAATGAAGTAAATCTGATGAGAACATTCTTAAATCATGAGCACTGTCTTCCCAATTCATAACCAATGGAATATTGTAAAACAATACATAAATGTCATCGCGAATTGTTAAACTGATGGGCCTTAGTGAAGATATAAACATTTTATTTTGAGATTATTTGAGATTATGAGATTAAGAGATTATTTCACCAAATATTATTTGAACAGGTTTACATTCAAGTTGTTCAGTACAATTTAATACTGCATTATTCCTATGATTAATTGGAACAAATTTCAAATAATGTGTTCCAGCATAAATGAATATAGAATCATTTATTATTCAAATTTAAATTCAAGTTTTTCAATACAAATTAATACTACATTTTTCATATGACTAAAGGGAACACATTTTAAATAATTTTTCCAGCATGAATTAGTATAATAGAAAATTTGATTTTATTGTTCAATAGATTGTCCATGATGTTGGGTGGTTCATTTAATTTAAGACTAGGAAGAAATGACATAGTTACTCTTTCTTGTCAATAGTATATAATTTTCTATCACGGTTTTTTAACATAGAGTCACCACAAATTAATATTTTAGAGATTTTTATTAATTCCTGTAGGGGGCAAACTGACTTATTTAGCACCAGCATCATCAAACCAGAAATAATTCAAAGCTGAGAAATTAGCTTAAAGCTCCACTTTTCATTGTTTTATCTTTACTAAGTTCTGAACCTCACCCATCATTCTCAGTCACTCTTCTTGTTCCTTATACAATTCTTTGTTCTGGGTGACATTGTATTATTGGCTACTGTTTTTAACCCGTTCATCTCCTCATTTGTTTCACAACTTAACATTCTTATTGGACTAGAACAATCTGTTGAGTGATTGCGAGTCATCCATGGCATTATTTGTGAGGAAAAAGGGTACCCATGTTAACTTTAGTTTTATAACATTCACAAAGCCTCTTTGTAAATTGGGCTTTGTTATAAATGGTTGTAGGATTAGAGCAGCCATCCTCATTTTAATTGTATAAAATTCACATAGAAACAAAATCTGATTTATAAAGAAGCTATCAGCCCCATAAAATTGATTTGACAGTTTTTAGACTAGGGAGGTGGATATCATTTTAAATGGTAATGCTGCCCAGGGAATGAAAATATGTCTATAATGTTTTGACGTTCTGTGCAGTACTAAGAGATCAGTACCACTTTCTTTCTGATGTAATTTTGTTTTACAGACAGGTCATCTTCTTCCCACAATGCTCTGTGGGTTCTCTTTATATGACAAAAATAGAATAGCTTTGTCTATAATTATGTGCAATCTCAGTTTACTGTATTCTTGGTATTTTTACAGAGTGTTAATATACATTTTTACATGACCCACAACATGTTATTAGCATAAGCTACTAAAAGGACTTTTATATTACTTTACTGATCTCATATTTGTTAAAGCTCAGTTTCAGACTGAGATGTCAGTTGTCCTACCAAGCATTGATTCTACTAAATATCTTTGTATAACAAATTACACTTGAAAAATATAGTATCTCTGTGCATTTTTAACTAGTTCAAAGCTCCAAAATAAATTTAATTGATCTTATTTGTATTTGAAATCGGTGATCTCATTCATTTTATGTTTTAAATGTGTGAGATATAGCTGCTCTTTATCCCCCAGCTCATTCTCTGACTTTTAGAGAGTCCTTCTCAGGAAGTAAATGATGTGCATATACCAGGAATAACTGTTATAAGATTTCACAAGAGTGCTGAAATGGTGCGCACATGGGCTGCATATTCAGGTGCCAATAGGAAAGAGAAGTAGGAGGTTTGGCCCAATGCAAATGGATAACATTTAGATATTTTAGTTACCAGCCATTTCATTGAAAACCTATATAATTTAAGGAATCACCTCAAGGAGACATTTCTTCTTATCCCAAAGATACAGTGACCCTAAATTTGATTATATAGGTGTATTTGATTCAATAAGTAAATCCCCTACATGGGTATTTTGGACAGTTTTATCCTGCAAAGAGGATAAGGTTTCTTGTATTTGATCAACAACATATTTGACAACATTTTCAAAGTGCAGATGATTCATCTGGCTTTCATTGACTGTCTTAGAGTCACAGGAAACAGAAGGAAATATATTTAAGTAATGTTTTTCTTTTATGTTGGAGTCCTGAAGTTTGATTACATGGAATAAAAATAGTTTTGTGATGAGAAAAATACTGAATCTGGGTGAAGTTGTCATTTAATTGTTTATCAGTTTAAACATTTTCCACATAACATATTTCCTAGGATCTTGCCATAGTGTTAAACTATGTACCCACATACAAATTGGTTCAATATCCATACCTAAGGTGACATGATAAAATGAAATATTTAGAAGTATGGATTAAAAATTATACCAGTGTGGCAGCCCAGGATATGTGGTAAAGAGACTAAACAAAAGATAATACAAAAAACTGAGAAAATGGAAGTTCTGTTATATGGATATTGATAGTAAGATACAAACAGTTAAATGTTTTAGTCCCTTTAGTTTTATACATAGGTCAGGCATATTTTTATCAACCAGAGAAGAAGTTGTAGATAGTAATTAATAAAGAGCTGAAGGATTTTATCTGGGAGGGGAAGACGGAAAAATTCAAGTGAGATACGCTTACTCCTCCAGTAGAACAGGGCGGATTGGGATTACCCGAGTTGAACGGGTATTTCAGAGCAACACAGTCAAAGCTCCTATACGTAGCACAAGTAGAAGACTATACTTCAAATTGGAAAGAGATGATGAAACAGAGGGGATGCTCAGGTAACAGGGTGAGACTGGGATTTTGGATGCAGATCTTTAAGGAGGACAATAATAATAGTCATACAGAATATTATATTCATAAAGTAGCAAAAAGGTATTCTAAGAACTAAACCAATATGGGAATGGAGAAAGGCAATTCTGCCGATAGAGATGACTGCAATTAGGGATACAGATAATAGGCAAGAGGGGGCAGAAATATATTGGAGGAATGGAATCAAGGTATTGGAAGCAAATAACTAGAGAGAGAGAGAGAGAGAAAGGTAACAGAATGGGAAGATGCAAAGAACTTATTTGGACTGCAGGTTAGAGACTGTCTTCCACATCAAGGATTGATATCAGAGTATAGGCAAAGAGAATGCAATCGAGGGGTCCTAAATGCCCGCTCCCTTCTCCTTATATCTATGGAACAGGTCATCACTGCTCTCTCTCAAAAGCAAAAAATACCGCCTCCATGGGACCCGATAACATCCCAGGCTGCATCCTACATGAACTCAGGCAGGAACTTGCAGCACCAGTAGGCACCCTATTCAACCAAAGCCTGAGTACTGGCTTCATCCCAGCTGAGTGGAAGACAGCCACTGTCATCTCTTTACACAAAGGTGGAGTGTCCACCGATCCAGGAAATTATAGACCCATCAGCCTAAACTGCCTGATCTGCAAGGCCATGGAATGGATTATTACGGACCTCATCAACAAGGACATTGTCAACGTCCAAACACTTGATCCTACATAGCTTGGCTTTGTCAAGGGGAGGTCATGTCTGCTAAATTTTGTCAACTTCTTTGAGACAGTATCCAAAGCCATGGATGAGGGGAAGATGGTGCACACCGCCTACCTTGACCTGGCCAAAGCCTTTGACACTATTCCCCACTCGGGCATAATAGATAAACTCTCTCAACTAGGCATCAATCCATATGTTGACCAGTTCCCATCAGGGAAAATAACTAGGAAGATGAAGAAACAATCCCAACAACGACCAGGAACAAACTGACTTTATTAACCACAATAGGTTCCTTAGACTACGCGCTTTCGCCAGTAATTGGCTTCATCAGAGTCAAAGGAAACATCATGATACAACAATATAAATAGTTAAAACCATCAAACAATTAAGTAATCAACCAATCGTTAGCAGAAAATAGTACACAGCAGTAACCAGCCATTGGAAAGTGCCTAGTGCAAATCACTTCATATTCAGCAGATAAAAACACACATTAGATCTCTGCTTTAGAACAGGCATATGGGAAATACCTTCATTTAGTCCCGGTGGTTGCATGGCATTAAGCCTCAGTTGCCACCTAAGTTCTTTATTTTCTAACAAAAGTCTATATTCACCACCCCTACAGCTCGGTACCACATGATCAATAACAAAGAAAATAAATTTCTTAAAATAGGGGCAACCAACTCTGTGGTTGAATGGTGCATTGTGTCCATCCTTCCTTTTAATGGCTTAATGCCATGCAACCACCGGGACTAAATGAAGGTATTTCCCGTATGCCTGTTCTAAAGCAGAGATCTAATATTATCTAATTAATTTAGGTTACCGGCTAGGACGTTTACTTTACACCTGAACCAGGTCTGTTATGCTGTGGGAACCTTGTGAAAATCCAGTTTGAAACAATGGGCTGGTAAAATTGTCTATGAATTTATTTAGACAAAAGACATTATTTTGATTTTCAGCTCGATGAAGTGTAGCAGCATTGTTTGTTTCCATTGTTAATTATTCATTTTCTACATTTAAATGTTTTTTAACCTTTAGGGAGCTTTTTTAAAGCATCATCACCTGTTTACTCAATTTTTTTAATTAATTGCATGGTTATGACATCTTGTAAAAAATTTTATATTATATTAGGCATTACACTTATTGTAAAATGTGTGTTTTTAGCTGCTGAATATGAAGTGATTTGCACTAGGCACCTTCCAATGGCTGGTTACTGCTATGTACTATTATACTGCTGACGACTGGTTGATTACTTAATTGTTTGATAGTTTTAACTATTTATATTGCTGTATCATGATGTTTCCTTTGACTCTGATGAAGCCAATTACTGGTGAAAGCGCTTAGTCTAAGGAACCTATTGTGGTTAATAAAGTCAGTTTGTTCCTGGTTGTTGTTGGGATTGTTTCTTCATCAATCCATATGTTACCAGATGGGTAGCAAACTGGCTCACTGATAGAACCCACTTAGTCAAAATATAAGAAGCCACCTCCAGCAGTAGACCTGTAACAAGCGGAGTACCCCAGAGTTTGGTCTTAGGGCCTCTGTTATTTGGGATATACATTTCTGAGGTGCAGGCCAAAACCAGTGGGCTATGGCTGACCAAGTCTGCAGATGACTGCAAGCTGGGTGCTGTCATCAATTCCCCTAGTGATGTGGACATCCTCCCAGAGGGTCTCACTCAGACAAATGACTGGTGCCAGAAACATGGCCTCAAGGTGAATAACAAAAACTGCATCATCATCCCCTTTGGGGAGAGTGACATCCCCACAAATTATCACATTAATAACAGTGTCTTAAGCACTCAATCAGCCATGAGGGATTTGGGCACCCAGGTTGATAGCAACCTGACTTTTGACCACCATGTTGCTTCCGTTGTATGGATAGCCTTCTACATGGCCCACCTCGTAAGTAGGGGTATCTCATCCAAGGACAAGGAGGTCATAACATCCCTGTATTCTTCCCTTATAAGGCCCATTATCGTGTACAACTTCCCTTTCAGCATGTACCTCACAAAGCACATGCAGCAGCTGGAGAGACCACAGAGGTCCCTCATCAGGAGAATCCAGGGCCTTAAACATCTACCATACACAGATAGGCTAAAAGCCCTATCCCTCTACTCAGTTTCATACAGACTCCTCAGAGGTGACCTCTGTCTGCCATATAAGGCATTCACAGACACCACCTTGATGGGACTGCTGCATATCCACAAGTCAAGTTCCACTTGAGTAACCCACATGCGCAGCCTCAACCTGGTCTGTGTCATCAGCAAGACTTGGTGGGACAGATTTGTGCAACCTGGATAACTGGATGGGAAACAGAAAATATACCCCTGGGATTCCACCTGTGTCCCTGCTGGACAGGGGCATCAGGTGCTGATTTGTCTAAACATGGGCTAAACTCTTGGCTAGGCTTATAAGGGCCTCAGGGCCAGTAGCCTAATAACCTCCTATGATCCCATGAGCCGATGAAAGACCAGCAATGGAAGAGTTTTTGGTAGCATCTAGAACAGAAGTTGCTGTCAAGAAAAGAATAATTAGTTCAGCATATAAAATATTGCAAGATAACTATAAGAATCAATCATAGGAGGTTAGAAAGGATTAGGAAGACAGACTGGATAAGCAACTCACAAAGAAACAATGGGGGACACATATATGCTTCCCAGATATGCAACAAAATCTAGAAGATTTAGTATCTTTGCCTGGAAGTGTTTACATATGTACTTTTATACCCCAATCAGGCTCCAAAGAATCTTTCCTCAGGTAGACAGCAAATGTTGGAGGTATGATGGGGAAGAAAGAAGTAACTGGGACTGTAATGAGTTGGCAGACTTTAAAGATTTCCTGCAGTCTGCACTGTCAGAGACGCTGGGTGAGCAAATTGATGTAACTAGGGAAATTATTTTTCTGAGCTG
The DNA here is from genome assembly GCF_019279795.1 of Protopterus annectens. Lineage (NCBI taxonomy): Eukaryota > Metazoa > Chordata > Ceratodontiformes > Protopteridae > Protopterus > Protopterus annectens. The sequence goes on along the minus strand of NC_056748.1, from coordinate 925,923,455 downwards.
TGATACAGAATCAGAATTGTCTAGACATAGTAAGGCCTTGCTGAGTCTACTTATGATGGCTGCCAAAAAAAGCAATCACTAGAAAATGGAAATCAAAGTCTAAACCAACTTTATTAGAAGGAATGAAGATAATAACAGAGATAAAACAACTGGAACTGGGATCTTTGGAAAAGGGTACGAGCAAATTACATAGGAAAAATGGGAAATGTGGGATCAATACATGCACAAGGTTTAAAACAAAGCAGGATTTGAATGAGCTATGTAATGGCTGACTGCCAATGACTGGCTATATTAAAAGTGATGTATAATTTTTGTACCTATAGGTTGTGTTGGTACGGTTTGTAAGGTATAATGTTTGCAACTGTGATTGTGTAGTTATGGTTTATTTTCATTTATATAAAGGAAAGATTGCCTATGTCATTGTTTAAAAAATAACTTTAATTATTTTTTGACGATGTTCAAGCTGTAAACCCACCTAAAGCAAATTGCCTGTTCATTCATGTAGTAATGTACATAGTTTAGCCATATATCACTGCAGCTAGCAGACTTTAAACGATTTGTAGCAAACACAGATTTTATCACTGTGGAAATGGCATAAACATTTTTCTCAAGTGCAGATGCTTGGCCTTAACATAAAAATAAACACTCATTTTTGTCACTGTCAAAAGCTAGCTTACACTGGAGCTGAAATGCAACAATGGAAGTAAAGGACATGTGATACCTTGAGAAAGTAGAAGGCAATTGGCAAGTGAAAGCTAGAAAACAAAAAAATATATCTAACTTGACTGCATCCATATGCATTATTTGCTCTTTGTGTAGATTTTATTACAGGCATGGAAGAAGGTCTGGATAAATCTTCCCCCCAAATTTATTCAACTTTCTGTTAACTATACTATTATTGACCTAATGAAGACAAATCCAGCACTAAGGTTGTTAATTTGTCCTTAATCAATTTGATTTGTAGTTGAAGGCAAAGTAATTTAGGTATGGTAAAACTTTCTAAGACTTAACATATTACTAATAACAGAAAACATTTGAAGGTCTTCATATAAAAGCTGAATAAAATCAGACTATGTAAAATTATTTATTTTATTTTGCATTTGTTGACTGGGAATGTCTGACTGAGCCAGAGCCCTTTTTCAGCAGAGTCCTTGGGAGAGTCATCCGCTCCTTCACTAAGCAGTATCGGTGTCCCTTGGAAGTCGGTAACTTCAGTGCTTTCTGCCATAATGAAACACCAAACACTGTACACGAACTAAGTCCCAAAAGGCAGCTAGAAAAAAGTTGCAGAAGCACCAAAGCCCAATAAACTTCTTCTTAAAAGTCTTAAAAGTCTTGTGATAAAAAATACTTCTCCGTTGATAAAGAACAAACCTTTAATGCGAAGCAACAGTTAAAAATACACGGCAGGTAAAACACTTGCTAGTAGTAAAATCCAAAGTAAAACAAAGAATAAATCAAGCGCTTTCACCCGTTCCTATGACGGGCTTTTTCAAGATAAACTACCAACATTTCTTTGCTTGCTTAAATACAATGCTGAAAACACAATTAATCAATTAGAAAAGTTGTAACACTCCAATTAAGTCATTTGTAAAATAGTACTTCATTAATGCTTAAAGGAGAATCACTGCTAAAAGTATTCAGTTCACATAAATTTTCGTCAAACAGTTTTTTTAAGGTACTTTTACCATACTACATTCTGTTCACTGTTGTTTGTACTTGCCAACCGGTAATGTTGTGTGAAACACTGTGCTAAAACTACCAATTTATTGCTTTAGTTACTAATAAGGTTCTTCAACTAGTGCTTGTATTAAAATAAAAATAAAAATAAAAATGAAAAGTTTTATTGTATAAAAGCTCCTCCGTTGTCCTGTTGTCTACAGCGGGTAAAATTAAACCGAAAAACCAAATGTTAGATCTTGTATAAATCTAAATTCTTTTAGTCCTTATTTTACTCTCTGTGTGTTTTGTTACCCATTATTATAAAAAATCTATTAATGTGTTGGGTACTTCGTTCTCTACTGTTATCGTGTATGATACTGTATTCACGATCGCTGACCACCTAATATTTATTCTTGCGTGCTGTTATCATTAAAAGAATATAATGTGTTTTTAAATGTTGGTTAAATCAAATATAAGTTATTGTTCCTTAGCATTTTCACTGCTCGAACTTCGTAGAATAGATATAAATTTTAAATTAGCAATTCATACTCTGTCGAACCTTTAATTATTCATCTTAAAGGGAAGACAGAAGTCAAGTCTAATGTTATTAAATTAAAGTAAAGCTTCAGTATTATAACATTATTTTAGCAGTAAGCAACCTTTGCTTAAAAATCTGTTAAAACCTATGCTAAAAGTTCTAAAAAGTGTCCATTAAATACAATATTATTTGTGTGTCTATAAACATGCACGTAAGTATAACTATGTAACAATCTTATTATATTAGTTAAATTCCAACTACATTAAGTACATTGTTACTGATAGACACTAAGTAAATAAATAAATAAATATGTAAATATATAAATATGTATAAATATATATAAATAAATATATGATTATATAAATATATAAATATAAATATAAATATATATATATATATATTAAATATCCATTAAATACCTTAAAAAAAATGTACTTATGTTTGAACTAACCATAAACATAAAAGTGTAAACTGTGGGTATTTTCTACTACATAAACATTTTGTCAATAAATTATTATTTCGTTTAAAATTATTATTTCGTTTAAAATTAATTAGGAATGAGTCTATGATTAAATGATTAATATCAGATGAAAAAATGTTATGAACACTTTCAAAATGAATGTAAAAGTGTACTCTTAATCAGTAAAAAATTAGTAAAAAATTATTGGTGCAAAAATTTTTAATCCTAAAATGCACCTAGCATGTTAATTAAATTAGTCATAATTTTGCCCTTCTTAATTTGAGGAGGCTTGAAATACTAATAGCTTCATTAAGTCCTGGGAATTTTGATGCATTTAATCTAAGTTGCCAATTCAACTCTTTGAATTCAATAGTAGCTTCCCAGTCTCCCCCTCTAGGGTTAAGAGGAACCTGCTCAATAACTATAAATTTTAATGTCATGTTGGGGCATTTGGTGAGATGTTTGACAAAGGCATTAGTTTCTTTCTTTTTCCGAATGTCATACATATGCTCGTAAATTCTCTTACGTAGTGTTCTTTCAGATTTGCCTATGTAAAAACTGTCACATTCCTGACAAATTCCTAAATAAATTATACCTTTTGACCCACAGTTGTAATAACATGTTGGTTTTAAAGAAAATTTTCTTGATTTAATATAATAGCCATTGCTTTCAAGAATATAAGAACATTGTTTGCAGCTGTTACATTTGTATGTTCCAATCCTACCACCTTTATTACCAGATTGTATTGGTGGTTGATTTTCAAACATATTTTTCAAATTAGCATTCCTTGCATTTACAAACATCGGTCTTTCTGGCACCCATTTTTTTATCTCTTCGTTTGTGGTCAAAATGGGCCAGTATTTGTTAACCATTTTCTTTAATTGTTCAGTTTCATTATTAAAAGTACAACTAAAAATAGTTTGAAAAGAAGGGGAATTCATTTTAACTTCAAGTGTGGGTTTTAATAAAACTGGTGGTTCCAACATTGTGCCTAATAGTGGACTATATATGCCTGTTCTTCCTTCTAAAACTTCTTGGTACATTTTCTCTATTAATGTCAATGGGTAACCTCTCTCAGAGAAGAGTTTTGTTAGCACTTGGGCTTCGACAAAAAATTTTTCATCTGTATTATTCATTCTTGAAGCCCTGATGAATTGACCTTTAACAATGCCCTTCTTCTGTGACTGGGAATGTCTGACTGAGCCAGAGCCCTTTTTCAGCAGAGTCCTTGGGAGAAAAGGATACACACCACAACAGCCAGTACTTTACCAGTAAGATATTCTTTATTGTTCCAACGATCTGGTACCTCGGCAATTCGCCTTCAAGGATCACATATTTAAAGATATTTAAAAAAAATATTTAAAAAAAAAATATTTAAAAATATTTGAAATATTTAAAATATTTAAGAATGTTATATTATATTAATTGATTTATTTATTTGTTTATTTATTTATTTATTTACTTCATTTATGTGTTTATTCATTGATTATTTTTATTAATAATTTTTTCACAGCTGAATTTATTATGAATATGCATATATAAAATATACATAATAATGTATTTATTTGATATTTAAAAAGTATCTATATATGTAGAGGTCACTTTAACATGAAGTTATTTTTTTTATTGAATTAAATTTGTAATTGATTAATTGACTGATCAAATGGTATATAATTGTTGTGCCTTGATCAAGTAAATTGTGATCCTTGAAGGCGAATTGCCGAGGTACCAGATAGTTGGAACAATAAAGAATATCTTACTGGTGAAGTACTGGCTGTTGTGGTATGTATCCTGCAGATTCTTCTTGTATTTTTGGCTCCTTGGGAGAAAAGCTCTATAATAATACAATAAAAATAAGCTAAAGTTATACAAACAAGTTTAAAAAACTTAAATATGATAATTCTACCCTAGACTCTAAATCCCAAAGACATGCTGTAGGTTGATTGGACACTCTAAATTGGCCCTAGGCATGAGTGCATGTGTGGGTGTGCCTTCTGTGGAAGGCTGGCAACTCGACACAGTAAAACTCCACTGCCAATCATGAGCGGATAGGTTATCTGCTGTGGTGACCCCTAACCAGGAAAAAGCCGAAAGAAGAAGACTAAATACTGTACATTAACCATCAAAAGAAAAGGAACAACAGAATTAAAAACAAATGATTAAGAACTGAAGGAGTAATCATGTCTGAAGAGGTTCTTACAGAGAAGGTAAGGAAAAGGGAAATGTAGGGATAATAGGAGGAGGGAGGAGGGAAGAAGGAAGGGGTAGGATAAGGCAGAGTGTTGAGATGAGTAGGAGGCAGGGAACAAGAGGAAGGAGTAGGAAAAGGAAGTAGAGGTAGGTAGAAGAGACGACAGTAGAGAGTGGAAGAAAGAGGTACATTAGTCAGATGGTTGTAGTCAGGGAGGATGAGAACAATGGCAGATCCATTGTTGTTTGAGATATTCTTTTATGGCCAACGTAAATTGTTTGGGATGCTTCAGATTTCTGATTTCAAGAGGGAGCTTGTTCCATGCTAGAGAGCGACGGTAGCTGTATATGGTTTGATCTGATTTGGATTTAGGTTTATAAATGTCTAGTAAATCAAGGGATGAACGTTTGAGATTTCTTGTAGGAGAGTAGTGTGAGATGAGAGAAGGCAAGGCTGGACGGTAGTCAGGCTGATACAAAATTGAGTGTACGGTTTGGAGCTGTGAGAGCCGGAGTAGGTGGGGTAGTTCTAGCCAGTTTAAGTGCTTCAGGGATACACAGTGGTGGGATTTGTAGGTTTGTTGAGCAGTAAATCTAGCTATATTGTGGTATGTTAATTCAAGTTTGGATAGTGAAGAGTTTAGATTAGTAAGAATTTGGGAGCAATATGTTAAGCATGGTAGAAGGTAAGCGTGTGTAAATGTGATTCTAGCTTCATGGGAGAGAAATTTTTTGTTTCTTTATAAGAGTCCTACTTTCTGATGAGTTTTCTTGATACAATTATTAATGTGCTGGTCGAATTTCAGCTGGTCATCAATGGTAACACTAGGAGTTTTGTGCTAGATTCAACTACAATAGGGGTATTGTTTAGTGACATTATAGAAAAGAAAGTTTTCATATGGTTTACTGTTTTGGGGAGAAAGAGTAATAGTTTTTGTTTTTTTAGGGTTAAGGATGAGCTGATTGTTGGACAGCCATGTCTCTACTGAGTTAAAGGAGGATTGGGTAGCAGATAAGAGTTCAGTGGGGGGATTAGCTATGGTTATGACTGTGGAGTCTTCAGTGTATTGGATTATGGAAAAATGTGGACAGGAGGAATGAAGTAAGTTGGTAAAGATATTGAAAAGTAGTGGGCCGAGAATAGATAATTGAGGGACACCCATTTTTATTGGAAGGGGAGTGGATAGTACAGACTGCCATCTGACTGATTGCAGTCTGTGAGGTAGCTAGAGAACCATGCTACAGTGTCAGGGGAGAAATGTAGATCAGTCAGTTTATTCAGTAGAAAAGAGTGAGAAACAGTATCAAAGGCCTTTGAGAGACCAAGGAATAGACAGGAGATAAGTCTGTGATCATCTCTGGCTAATGAAATAGTATTAAGGAAGGAGAGAAGGGCAGTAGTAGTGCTACAATTTGGTCGGAATCCATGCTGTGTAGGAGTGAGTAGTTTTTCCTGTAAGAGATGTTGAATAACTTATGTGTATGCATTTTTCTAAAACTTTAGAGAGGGGAGAGAATAGCAATAGGTCTGAAATTTGATATTTCCGAGGAATTACCTTCTTTGTGAATGGGTAGAGTATAGAATTGTTTCCACATAGATGGGACTTGAGATTCAGAGATAGAGCAGTTAATAATGATAGATACAGGCAGGGCAAGAGAGTGAGCAGCTATCTGGAGAAAGTATGATGGGATGTTGTCAGCAAATACAGAGCATGGTTTTAGCCTAGACAGCAGAGTTTTTATGTAGGAAGTGGGAACAGATTTGCGGGAGAAAGTATTAAAAGACTTGGCAGTAGAGAATGTTTTATGGCAGTTGGGAGTAGTAGTGCTAGAGAGGTTGGGATTGAATAGTTTGTATATAGATTCTATGAAGTAGGTGTCGAAGGTGTTGGCAGTTTCGTCAGGTGATTTGCGGGACATGGGTTGGGTGGGGTAGGATTTCCAGGATGTAATATTTAGTTTATTGCATTCCAGAATTTTTTTGGATCTGATTTTAGAGTGGTTGGAGGGTTGTGCTAGAATTCCTTTTTGTCTTTATTGATCAGTTGTTTAACCTGATTTCTTTCTTCTTTGTATCTTTGCAGGTGGGCAGGGTCTTAGATTGTAACCATGTTTTCCAGGCTCTGTCTCTAGCTTTCATACAGGTATGAGTAGTTTTAGAAAGTAAATAGCTCCTATGGTAATAGTAGTATAGTTGTTGAGTAGGAGGTTGACTGCTAGTATTTCAGCAGAAAAAAAGGATGGGATGGGTTTCATGGGATGGGTGATAGTGAGGTAGCTGGAAAAGACAATAGCGACTCCACCACCTTTTTTTTTTGTATGATCTAGATGGATTATATTGTAGCCAGGAGGGAGAATATCACTATCGAGGTTGTAGGGCTTAAGCCAGGTTTCTGTTACTGAAATAATATCAGGGGTGTGATAAGATACCCAAGCATGGAATTGGCTGAATTTGTTTAGGATGTTTCAGGTGTTAATAGAGTAGAAAGAGATTTGTTTTTTTGATGTGGAAAAGTGGCCACGGTTTGAGGAGGTACTTGTAAGTGAGCCAGTGTTGGAGGTTGGTCAGGGGTTTGGGTGTATGTCGCCTGATACGAGAGGTGGTATAGAGTTTGTACTGTAGATGGGTAGTATCTAATATATTTTGCTTTGTTTTTAGAAGTTAGTAAGTGGGAATGAGGATTTTTTATCATGGGAAGTTGGATATTTATTGGGAGGCTAGAGGCAGCGATTATTATAGGCTACTGTGAATAGGAGAAATCATTTGAATGTGGGTAGGTAGGATCTTTATGAAAGGGAGATAAAGGAGTGGAAGGTGATGTAATAGTAAGTAGGAGGGTTAAGGAAAGCAGCAGTAGGGTAGAGGGGGATTGAGATGTGCATAATAGAAGAGGAAGTATATATATGGGTGAAGCTGATGGTGAGGGAGAGAGAACTTAACAAGTTGGTGATTTGGGGTTAAAAATTGAGATAGGTAGGTTGTTGTAGCAGGTTTGAAAGTGTGATATAGTTAATTCTGATGTATGAAATGCTGATTAGGGAGAAGAGGTAGGCAGGAAGAGAGAGGTAAGATAGAGGTGGGAAAAAGAGGTGGGTGGGATTGTAGTGAGGGAGGAAACAGGTGGTTAGGTATAAAGGGAATGATATGGGGGTGGGAAGAGAGCGGAGTGAGCCTGAGCATAGTCATTTTTAAAAAGTATTTATATATTTTGTCACAAATGAAATGTGTGAACAGAATGAATCAGTGCCAGCCCAGTACACACTTAGAAACCACACCAGTACTGATTTTTTATGCAAGTATCAATCAGGAAGTTAAATGTCAGATAAAATATCATCTAGGTTTCACTCAATGAGGTGTACAGAAGCCAAAGAAGAGTCATTAATGATTAAAAAAAGCAATTTAAAAAAAATATCTATATAAGTTAAATAAGAAATAATTAGTGAGTACAGTCAGACCGTAATGCAAATATCAAGTTTCCTTATCAAGATTTTTCATTATTTTTATAATCAAACTTACTATGACAACACCCAGAGCTAATAAATTTTAAAGGAAGTCAAACCCAATAAAGTAAAAACTCAACACAACAAAATGAATGTTTAAAAAAAACACCATGACCCAGTAATATCACTATGGAGTTTTATAAAACTGCAACACTTCAGAGATATTAATTAAGAGATATTTACTGTACAGGGTAGAGCATTAATTATGTCCTTATCAGTACTTTCTTAACCCATGAAGACAGAGCTTGCAGCTTCACCAGAATTTGCAAAAGATTATTTTCCAAATCTATACACAAAAAGTACAGCTAGTGGCCCAGCTTTTATTTCAGTCAGTGCACAAAAAGCGTTCAATGTAATCAGTAGAGAAACATTCCAGGGTTCAATCCCCAGATTAGGTAAATGTTTTATTTTCCTGATCAAAATTTTATAAAATAATATGCTAATAGGTTGTGCTACATTTTGATGTTTGCATGTTAAGAATCACCATCATGGTAGATTCCATGTTGAAAGGAAAAACAGTTGCTCTTGGGGGAGGTGAGGTACCTCATTATCCAGAGACCCTTTGTTGGTTCAGTGGCAATGATAACCACATAAAAAAGCATGACATTTACTCTCCAGACAGTGGTTAGATATTTTCCTTTTGTTTTCAGTAATTAACAGATAATTCATATACAAATCTGTAAGCAATGTACAGTTTCTAAAATCCCTAACTAATAAACACCACCTCAGGTCTCCCATGAAAACAGGCTACTAGTCTAGAGAGACTAACCTGGTCAAGAAAGGATGGATAGACAGATAAATAAATAATTAAATAAAAATAAATAAATATATTGAAAATATGACTACTTAACAAATAAGACTATCTATTCAAACTTGAGAGGTGGGGTTGTCTGATATCCCTCATTCTTTTAACAATATAGCCTTTCTTAAAATTGTTAATATTACATTACACTATATATCATATAGACCATGCTATACTGGAACAAAAAATTATATATAGGTAATTTAGTAAAACAATGTAGATGACTTTTTATCTTAGTTAAAAAAGCTGGGAAACTGCCAGCTTTGAAAAAAACTGTCATTAATAAAATGATAATTCCAGATAATTAAAAAAAATAAAAATTTATTAATTTTATTAAAAATGTATTTACTCTGGTAGAGCACTAATCACAAGTGATCAATTTCAGTTGACACTAAGAGTGTTATTCTCATTAATATATTTTATGGGGAACAGTGTTCTCTATAAAAGAAGACTGTGAAAAAGAAAATCTGTCAGGTAAGTATATTAAACTTTGCTGTAATGGTTTTAAAGGCTACTATTCCCGGTCTATATTAGATGATCGAACTTTCAAAAGTTCGACCGTCATATGGTCGACACTATATGATCGAACTTTTAAAAAGTTCAAACATCTAATAAAAAAAAATAAACTACACAAATAACCTATCTGAACGTTTTAAGCAAGGGGGGAAGCCCCCCTGCACCCCCCATACCCCCCGCTCTTTAAATATACCAACTCTGAGATCACACTACAGTGCAGAAAAGGGAAATATTCACATTCCGCGCTGTACGTAGATCTCTGTTAAAATGTTCAAACTTTCAAAAGTTCGATCATATGGTGTCGACCATATGACAGTTGAACTTTTGAAAGTTTGCTCATCTAATACAAACCCACTATTCCTACGTGTACTGAGATTCAGACCTTATTCTTCCCTTGGTCTGTTGCCCCAGTTTTACTTCTGCAGTCCCTGGTGTTTCACAGACTGATTATGACTTGCTGGCCACTGCCTTCCAGAAGTCTGATGCACATCAATCCTGATTTTTGACTCCAGTCTCCTTGGTTTCAGGGAACCAGGAGTCCAAGCCTTTATACCATCTCGTGTCTCATCTTCCAAAGTGTCTACAGTGTTGTACCAGAGTTTCACTTTTGATCCCAATATCCACCTTTTTGGTACCTGTCACTGTCTTCCAATCATTGTTTTTTTTCTGATGACATTGTTTCCAATGCTGGCCTTTCTGGTAGTGATACTATTATTTTATTTATTTATTTATTTGCAGTTTGTTAACCGGGGTAGTCCACTGGGCCATAAAGAGCTTGTTTTCAGTGGAGGCCCAGGGAGAAAAGCTCCACAGTAATAGAAAGATTGCACATTACAGAAATATGGTAGTAACCAGAAGAGTTATAACATTCACATAAAGTTTCTGAAGAGCTTCTGTGGATTAAATGAATGGAAGCGCTAAAACTACCTCTATGTCTGGTTGCCATTTTGTTTTTACAAGGTATTCACATAAAGAGTTATACACATAATGTAATATGTACAGACAAATATAAAACATATGTAGACTTTATACAAACAAGATTCAGAAGAGTTATACAATTCACAGTAAAGAGGTTTACACACCATGTTATCTGTACAGAAAGTATGACATATCTAGACTTTATATATACTATGATTCAAGGATAACATATTAGCTAATGGTGAGACTTGCCATTGACGGTGTAGTCACTAGGTGGAGAAGTTTCATGGGGGGTAGTTAGGAGAGGATTGAGAGCAGGAGCACTTCCAGGAAGAGGAGAGATAAGAGTGTAGAGAAGATTTAAAGGTGGCATGGTTGTGGATAGTTCTAAGTGATAGTGGGAGGGCATACCACTTTTTGGCAAGGGAGAAAGAGAAGATAAGCTGCCCGGGTGAATGCTTTGGCAGGAGCAGGTTTATGTTCTCGGATCTAAGGGACCTGTTGGGAATGTAGGAGGTAAAGATGGAACTAAGGGATGGGCAGTCAGAGGGTTTAAAGATAAGTTTGTGGATGGTGGTAAGTTGTAGATAGTCTAGGTAGTTTAGAAGTTCAAGCCAATTTAGATACTGGAGAGCCTTACAGTGGTGGGAGGAGTGTTTTGAGTTAGTTGAAAATTTGGATATCTTTTAGCAGGCATCTAGTTTGGCTTTTAGGGAGGATTGGAGGTTGGTGAGTATAGGTGAACCATACATGAGAGAGGGAAGGAGGTAGGTGGATGCTATCATTTTTCTAGAGGAGTGGGTTAGGTATTGGTTATTTCCATAGAGCAATCCCAGTTTTTGATGGGGTTTTTTTTATATTTTATTGTATGTGATTATCAAATTTTAGTTGTTCGTCTATAACTATTCCAAGGAGTTTTGTGTGGGGGGAGAATTTCAATTAGGGATTGGTTTTGGCTATATATTTTGAAAGTCTCCTTGGGTAATAAGATAGATTTTTGATGGGGTGAAGATTATGATTTTTGTTTTGTTTGGGTTCAGGGCCAGGTGGTTAGTTTCCATTCAATCTTCAGTGGTGGAGAAGGCAGATTGTGTTTTGGCTACCAGATCTGGGATTGAGTAGGCTGACCGGATGACTGTAGAGTCGTCTGCGTATTGAATAATGTTGGCATTGGGAGTGGAGGTGCAGAAGTTATTGATAAAGATGTTGAATAATAAGGGCCCAAGTATTGAGCTCTGAGGTACTCCGGTAGGGGTATTGAGGTAGGATGAGTAGGAATTTTGTCATTCGACTGCTTGTTGCCTGTCAGAAAGGTAGCTAGAAAACCAATTTATTGTGGTGGGAGAGATAGAAGTGAGAGAGTTGTGATAGTAGTAGGGGGTGGGAGATGGTATTGAAAGCCTTTGAGAGGTCTAGGAGTATGGTTGTGACAGTTTTACCTGAGTCACAGGCCTTGTTTACTGTGTCGAGGAATGATATAAGGGCAGTGTTAGTGCTATGCCCTGGTCAAAAGCCATGTTGGGATGGTGATAGGAGGTGGTTATGGGAAAAATGGGGCATGATCCCTTGTGTAGAGGGAGAATATAGGCTTTTTTCCACAGATTGGGTACATAAGATTCCTGTATGGTTCTATTAATCAGGATGCTGCTAGGGTAAGCAATGGCATTAGTGGCTTCCTTTAGGAAGGTGGGTGGAAGATTGTCAGGAGCACTAGAGCAGGGTTTAAGCTTTAGGAGTAATCTTTTTACAGTTGAGGTGGAGATGGGTTGTAATGTTAGGTTGGTGGGAGGGGAGGGGTGGGGGTCAGTGAAGGCAGGGGAGTGTTGGGACATTAGGGAGGGGGAGTTGGGGGAAGGAGTGCTATTAGTATTGCTAGCGTTAGGAAAGGTGGCAATGATATCAGCTATGCAGTTTATGAAGAAGGAGTTAAAAAGGGATGCTATTTCTAGGGGAGACTTGTCTGGGTGTGGGCATGGATTTCTCTTGCTGCCTGGGTTAAGGAGGGAGGAAATGGAATTCCAGAATTTTTTGGAGTTTAGATTATGGACAACTGTCTTCTGGCCACTCCAATATAAGATACTCTGCCTCAGCAGAAGGAGTGTCTGCACAATCTATTTTCCTCCTCCAGCATAACAAGAACTCTCACATCTGCTAACCTCTCAGATGAAGTCCTAACTTTCACTGGATATTCCCCTTACACTTTGAAGAGAAGACGAACTGCTGTCTTACATAATCCTGCCTCAAGGGTGTACATGTGATGGTAACATAACTCAACATAGTCCTTCACAGCAGAATCTACATGACAGGACTCCAAGTGACTGGCCCCATCCAGCTCCAGTGATCTCACAATTCGGATGATCTTCTCCATCCCATTTGAATCCCAAGAGCATTCCATTATCATCTTTCCAGGTGGTTAAATCCTGCAAATCCTCAGTTAGGGAATCTCTTACGGCTTCAGACTCCTCAAGAAATAATGACCACAGATGTATTCATCTTAGATTGGAGGGGGTTTGCAGTTACCAATTAGTCCAAGGGGCTATAACATGTATTATACAATGACTGGCCATTAGTATTCAAAAAGTAGCATGCTGATTGGTCAGCCCAGAGTGCCTGTTGTAAATCTGAGCATATACCAATTGAAAAAGGTTTGGTCGCCCAGACTTTTTTCCATTAGTATATGCAAAAAATATTACTTTTATTTATTATTATTTTTTTAAATCAGCTCAGAAAACTGGAGACCTATATGAATGACAGAGGCTGCACAGAGAAAAATAAAAGGATATACAAGTACACTATACATAATTAAATAAATATAACTGATTATCCTTTTAATTTCTCTGTCCCGTCTCTCCTGTATGTTAAAATTGACCAGGTTTCTTTCTTTCTTTTTTTTTTTTTTTTTAGTTAAAAAAAAACACAAAATGGCGATATACCTTTCTCCATTGCTTCTTCACACAGCACTATGTACTGCAAAAGTGAGGGAATGCAAGTCCCATACACATGCACAATACATCAGCAATGCTCCAGGATATCAAGAAAAAAAAGCAGAAGACCACCACGGTGCCATTATAAAAAGACATTGTTTAAGAAAAGTAAGCAACTTTTTCTTAAATAATGTCATTGTATAATAGTAATAACTGACTCCGTGGTGTGGTATATTGAAGATTTACCCATGGTTGCCTTTGTTTAATCACTCAGGCTTTGCCCTTGTGATTAAACCACACCAACCATGGGTAATACTTCAATATACCACACCCACATAATCGGTTATTGCTATAGTGTCTCTCTTTGATATCAACATCTGCAACATAAGAATAGTTCTTCTGTCCCTCTCTGTTAAGGAGTCCTTTTCACTCAGATCACATGATCATAGTGTAGTACATCAACAAATAGCAATGGGCTTACTGCTAGTGATTGTGCCATGAGGCTGTGGCAGTATGAGCAATCTAAGTGGACAGTTTTCTGGCAACTGTGCATGTTACTGGAGATGAAAAGTCACTAATGAATAGTCGCCTTCTTATGCCCCTTGAGACTACTCAGTCCAACTGTGACCAACAAAATATTCTACCTTTGGTATTTATATATCTATTTTCATATATATTAATTTATTGATTAATTTATTTTTATTTTTATTTTTATTTGTTAACCAGATAATTCAAATGAACACAAGTGCCCCTTTTCAGAGATGACCCAAGAAAGATTATCAGGTTACCTAATTTGCTTAGAGTCGCACAGTAGTCCAAGAAACCTCTGAGGAAATGAAAACAAATAACATTTTATGTATTATTATTTTATTTGTAAAACCCCTTAATCTTTTTGGTCTATTTTGTTAGCGTATAACCAGTATAGATGATAAACCAAATTCCATCACTGCATCCCCTACTGTTTTCACTTCATGTCTACTCATAGGAGACTGGATTTGTTCTTTTGACCTCCAGGACATCTGTCTACATATGAACATCTCTAGGGAAATTAAGAAGGTTTCTATATTTCTGGTTAGAAGCCAGGGACTATCAGGTCCTGCCATCTCCACTCCCATTGGGAATGTTTACCAGCAACCTGACAGCTCATTGTACCAGAGCAGTGGTTTCTGCCTTCATGGCCTCTTGTTCCATAATAATAACAACTCCAGGCAACATCTTGAAGACTACACCTAGATTTTCTCTGAATATTGTTGTGAGATACTGTAAGGTGGACATCAGCTCCATATCCAGATCTTTTGAGAATACTGTAGTCACAAATGTGCTCCTAATGAGATATCCACCAAACAGAATTAGTTAGGGACTCATGCAGCTTACTAAAGGTAGACCTCTTCTTACTACATACACAATTTACAGGTACTTATCATAGCAACAGAGTTGTAAGAAGAGGGTCCATCTTCAGTAACACACCCACTATCCCCTTCCTTTTTTGTATCTCTTTCAAGTCTTTTTTTTTTTTCCTCATCATTCTTCCTAGTCATTTCACTGTCCTTAGGAGACAGAGAGATGGTTGTGGCTGTGCATGGTGGGGAAGGAGAAGTGTAAAGCATTCTGGGAAAGCATTATCTGCTGAGTGGTTTTAATTCTGTTGTGTAAGTTCAATAAGTTAACAGAGAACTGGAGGATACCTCCCTTAACATCGAAATAAAAAATACATACACTTCTGCTTTCTGCAACGCAAATAGCACAGTGTGGCAGCAAACATGGGGAATGAGTAGTCCTTAACTGTCTGAAGCCATTATTTTAATTTCCTTCAGGACTGTGTCATATACTTTTTAAATTGCTATTATATGCTGAAAAGATGCAGATGATTTCTATTTGAAATAAATTTTTACCTCAAAACATTAAATCACTAAATATGTATCTCTTCTTTTAATGTGCAAATCAATACATATTGTCTTGTCTGCCTCAAAAGGCTGTAGTTTGTAAAAAAGGGTAAGTGAACTAAAGCCAGACCTAGATAATGGATACACAATCACTGTTAAGCTATCATATTGCCCATCTTAGTCAACCCCAGATAAGTGAAATGCTAATTAGCTAAGTTCAATAACACACACTGAGTAGGGTTACCACGTGTCCCACTTTGCGAGGGGCAGTCCCTCTTTGGGCAGTTGTGTCCTGCCAAAAAATTGTAAAAATGGCAAATGTTCTGAGATTTTAGAACAAAATTATTTTGTATATTTTTTTGTAATAGTTGCATAAAACAGTTATTATGTATCTGTAACACCTAAATGTTATAAGAAACCGAATAAGCAACTAAAATGCTTTAAGAATAAGCTTTTATTTAGGCAAAAAGGTTAAGTTCTGTCCTTTGTACTGGCCATGGGTATGTTTCAGCCTGCAAAATCTGACGTTTATACCAAAAATGTCCCACTTTGGGCATTTGAAAAGGTGGCAACCCTAACACTGAGTGATCATTTACAGATATGTACTCGTACATATAAATGAGTGTATGTCATTTTGTATGAGGTTCAGTCAACCATATCTTAAACTTTACCTTTATGAAAGTAATATATGGAAACACAGCTTGTCACATGGCTGGAAAAGGCTATACCATGGGTCCTATAAGGGGCATGTCTAACACTCTTCATATGATTAATCAGGACTTGAATTATGTTCACAGGTTCAGAGGAGGTTACTAGGCTAATGGCCCTAGAGCCTTTACAAGCTTAGCCATGTAATACTCATGTTCCCTAACTGACCATTGTTAGATGGCTCCTTAATTGACCATTGTTAGAGGGATTGATTGTTTGCAGAGTGAATCTATGATCAGCACTGACTGCCCCTGTCCATGAGGGACATAGGCGTCACCCCAGGGGTGAATTTACGATTTCACATCCAGTTGTACAAGGTTGTGCTTAAATAGGGTCATTGAGGAGCTCTGCTTAACATGAATTGGGTGTTTATTCCAAAGTAGTGGAAATCTCTGGAAGGCATATCTGTCTGTCCAGCATATTTTGTTTAAGCCACAGGCTAGGCTGAGATCTCTGGAGTGAGTGATTCTTGTCCCATTTGATTTGATAATGTGCAGCATTTCCATTAGGGCAGGGTCAGAGACTGCTCTGTAGGCCAGGTATAAGTCACCACTCAGCAGCCTAAAGGACACAGAGTACAGCGACAGGGCATTCAGTCTTTCCATGCAGGACATGTTTTGGAGTCCCTGAATTCTCTTGGTCAGGAAACTTGGTGGTCTCTCCAGCTGCTGCAGGAGTCTGGTGAGGTACATGCAGAGGGGAGCATTGAACTCTATTAGTGGCCTACTGAAGGTAGAGTACAGAGGAGTTATAAGAGCCTTGGTCTTGGATGCAATGCCCTTACTTATGAGGTGTGCAGTGAAAAAGGTTTTCCTTACCACTGTGGGCATATGGTGATAGAAGTTTAGACTACTATCAACTTGTGTTCCCAAGTCATGCACCACTGGGTTCGAGCTTAAGGGGGTGCTGCCTATATTGCAATTTTCAGGGGCTATCTCTTTGCCAAAGGGGACAATGATGCACTTTTTTGCATTTTGTTTTAGACCGTGGCTTTGTCACCAGTCATTTGTCTGTGTTAACCCCTCTTGTAGTATGCTAATATCTTTAGGGGACTCAATGACTGCTCTCAGTTTGCAGTCATCTGTGAACTTGGTAAGCCACAGGCCATCTACTTTTGCCTGGACCACTGAGAAATGGATTGCAAACAGCACAGGGCCCATCACAGAACCTTGTGATGCGGTATCCCACTGGCAACTGTTCTACTAGTGGAGGTGGAATTCCCAACTTTGACAGTATGGGTTCTGTCAGTCAGCCAGTTGGCTACTCAACTAGTGATGTATGGGTTACTCTTCAGTTTTTCAATTTTTCCAAATCATTTGGGTTTCTAATACCATGATTGGAATGGACCTGATTCCTAAGTCAAAGTGCAATTAAAGTTCATGAAATTATTTTTTATTTATTTAACATCTGTTTACCAGGAAAGTCCAACTTGGAACAAAGCCAATTTTCAGTGGAAGCCCTGGGAGAAACACTCCAGATGTATGTCTTTGTAACGTGGGAGGAAACCAGAGTACCCAGAGAAAAAAACAGATGAATGCAGGGAAGACATACAGACTCCACACAGAAGGCACTCCAGCTGAGAATCGAACCAGAGAACCTCTTGCTGTGAGGCAACAACATTACCGCTGCACCACTGCGCTGTCCATGAAATTAGTATTGTTTCAATCTTTGATGTCAGCCAGAAGTGCTCTTCACAGCACCCACAGTGTGCACAGTAATGACTCCTTCTGCAATTCGTATGGAGTTACATGTATTGATAACATCTAAATACGAGTGTAGATTATTTTTTATAAGACCTGTTGCTCCTACTTCTATTGAAACTGGCTGAGTATCTTTCCTTTACATTGCTCTCATTTCTGCCTGCAAATCCTGATATTTTATGGCTTTGTGTCTCTCTGTACTCAAGATACTGTAGTCACTGGGTGTGGTGATTTCAATGATCAATGCTACTTTTGTCTTCTTTTCATGGACCACTATATCCAGGTTTCGAGCATCTATCTTTTGAACTGTTGTTAATGGATGATCCCATGTAATGTAGACTTCATCATTTTCTATGATGCTTTGTGGCTTATGTTTCCAGTGTTTTTTAGCCACTTCAATAACATAATGTTTTCACAATTCCCAGTGCAACAGTCTTGCCACATTATTATGCCTTTCAGTATACAGTCCTTCTGCCATTAGTATGTTGCAACCAGCAGTGAGGTGTGCAACTGTGTCCAAATCTGTTTTACAAAACCTATATCTGTCTGTTTCCCCCAGATGTTCAATGGACTTTGTAAACCAACATGTATGTAGCACACTATCTTGGGCTGTCAATATTAACCTTTCATCTCTTGGTTTGAATTTGCCTCTCGTTAACCATTCCTGCGTTTGATCCTGATCAACATGAGGTTCTTCCCAAAGTTTTCTATACTTGCAACTATATTTATGTAATTTCCACATTTCTTGCCTTCTCATATGGTCCTTCACCTTATACTCTTTCTTGGCACATTCAGTTGCTGCCTGATTTTTATCTACTTGTGGTTTGATTTCCATTCCTGCTTGACACTGATATGCTTCTGCTAGACTAAGCAGGGAAGTCATCTTAGATTTATTTTCCTCATGTTTCAAAAATTTCATTATATTTGGGACTTGTGAGGTCATTAGATATGTGTGCAGTCCCATGACTGCAGATCTATACATGTAATCAGTTTCAAGGAGGCCCATACCTCCTTCGGAACGGGGAATATATAATCTTGGTATGCACTGATTTTTATAAATCATTTGGTTAACATGAAGCATCCTTCTTGTTTTCCTGTCATAGCTATCCAACACATTTTGGGGCCAGTCAATCACTCCAAAACTGTAAATTAGGACAGGAAGAGCAAATTGATTTATACCCTGGATTTTGTTCCTAGATGTTAACACTGTTTGCAGGATTAATTTAAGTCTCCCAAAGTATTCCTTACTTTTATTCACATTTGCTCATGTTTTATTGTTTATCTTTCATCACTTCCCAAGTATTTATACACTCCCTCTTGCTCATGTTCTTTTATATTACATTCCTGTCCCAAACTGATGTTTTCTTGGTGCTACAGTTTTCCAGCTTTAAAGGCTTCTTTTATACATTTATCAAGACCAAATGACATTCTTGTATCATCTGAAAAAGTTTTGACAACTTGCTGTTGTACTTTCAGTTCTTCATCTGATGAACTATGCAGTTTTAAATCATCGACAAAAAGAAGATGAGAAGTCTTTTTACTTTGTTGTTTTCTAGGAGCCAAATTATAGCCATGGCCTAAGTTGTTAAGTAGACAGCTTAATGGGTTAAGCGCAAGACAGAATAGCAGTGGTGACAGAGAGTCACCGTAGAATATCCCCATTTGGATTTTTAGCCCTGGAATAATAATTTATCCTTTAGCATAGCTTAATTGCAAAGTGGTCTGCCACCCTTTCATTGTCAAGGTAATGTAGTCGATCAGTGTAGGGTGTATCTTATACATTTTTGAGCACCCTTTTATCAATGAATGTGGGATACTATTGAATGCTTTTTTGTAGTCAGTTTATGCCATACTTAGATTCTTCTCCTTTTTACAGTTCTCCATTATGACTTTGTTTAACAACAAATGATCCCTTTGTTCCATATGACTTTCTTTTATTGCCCTTTTGTTCTTTTACCATAATTGAGTTTTCTTCTAAATTCTATAAACTCTGTCGGCATCAATTCCAGATGGGAGAGTTTCTCAATGATACCTGAGTGGGGGGTTGGGTTCAAAGCCTTGGCTATGTCAAGATATGGTGGTATGTACTGCTTTCTCTTTGTCCAGGGCTTTGGTGACATTCTCAAAGAAGTCCACCAGGTTTAGTAAGCATGAGCTTTACTTAAAAAAGCCAAACTGTGGCAGGTCGAGAGTTTAAAGGTTGCCTATGTCCTTGTTGATAAGTTCCATGATGATTCTTTTCAGGCCTTGAAGATAAGACTAGTTAGCCTTATGCATTTATAGGTCCTAGGGTCGGTTGATGGACCCCCTTTGTGCAAGGGGATTACAGTTGCTGTTCTCCACTCTACTGGAACAAAGCCAGTGCTTAAAGAGAGTGCCAAGTGGATCTACTAGGTCATGTTTTAGGTTGTTTAGTAAGCAGCCAGGGATGTTATCTGGTCCCATAGAGGTCGTGTTTTTGACCTTGGAGAGTGTTGATATGACCTGTTCATTGGAGATAATTGGGAGAGGACAGGTGTCAGGTATGCTTTGGGGTATGGCTGGTGGGGACAGGGGGTGAGGTTTGCACCAAATCTGCCAGCTAACAGGTTGGCAATTTCCTCTTTGGTCAGTGTAAGTGGTACCATCCACTATGGGTTCAGCACATAGCTGGGTATTCCCTTTTAGATTTTGGACGTAAATAAAAAATGCCTTATGATTGTCTTTATCTAGGAATACTAATTTATCTTCATAACTAGCTTTAGATGATTTTACCAGATATCTGATTTGCTTGCTCAAGCTGTGGAGGGTATTCTTTCTCTGCTAAGTGCCCTCTTCTTAGATATCAGTTTCTTCCTTTTGTTGTATAACCCATTTATACTCTAGGTCCAACAGGGTGGCATGTTTTTACGGGAGGATTTGGTTTCGATCCTGTCAGGTACAGAAGAGTCAATACAGTTGTTTAAGTGGTTATACAGGGCATTTGTGTACTCCTCTGCACAGAAGCCATTGTTGGCTGTGTTAGCAGGGGGTTTGAAACTTTTCAAACCACTGCTTAGTAGGCTATAGTTTATTTTGTAGAAGTTTCTCATTTTTATTTCTCCTATGGAGCTGTCAGCTCTGACCGTTACTTCGAATGAGACAGATTTATAGTCTAACCTTACAAGGGAGGGCAGAACACAGGGGGTAGTGCAGTGACCCCCCCCCCCATATTGGTGAGTACTAAGTCCAGAACATTTGATCCCCTTGTGGGGGTGAAGACTTAACTGTTCAAGAGCATTTGTATTAACAAAGTTCAGGAACCTCAGGGCAATCGAGCTTGTGCTCGTGTACATCACCCACTCGATAGAAGGATAGTTGAAATGTCCCATGACCAAGGTGTTTGCTGTACAGTGAGTGCCTCAAGCAAGTCCAGGTAGGTGGTGTGCTTCTCATGGTTTATGGTGGGAGACCTGTAGCTAGAAATGATTTGGTAGGGTGTTTTACCAGATGGATACACCTCCACCTTTGGTTCTTTCACACTCGTTTGAGGTCTGAATGTGTGGAAGGCATTGTAGCCTTACATGGCTGAGGTGCTCCCTGTGGCCTTGAATCAAGTCTCAGTGACTGCACAGACATCAGCATCTTTTAAGGTAAGGAGAGCTTCCAGGGAGTGCAGTTTACTGTTTAGATTCCTAGCATTAAGCAGCATAACCTTGAGTTTGTCTGTAGTGGATTTATTTACTTTGAAAGTTTTGTTGTTTTGATATTGCTTACAAAAGGCACTATGGAGGAGGCAGGGGTCTTTGCCAGTATTCAAAAGTCTAGAGGAGACAAGTGAAGACCATCTCTGGCAAAGCAGCATGGTCTGTCGACCATGTCTTCCCGGGCTGACAGATACTGGATCCCCCTGGACTGACACCAGAGGCTAAGCCAATTGTTGAAGTCAATCATTTTTTTTTATCTTGTGGCATCATCCTTGATGAAGGTAGAATGCTCCTTAGTGCTAGGGACATACCTGCCTGGGTCACATAATCTGTGAGTTCAGGCATGTCTTTCTTCATATAGTCCAGGCAGGTATGTTTCAAGTCATTCACCCCAACGTGTACTATGACAGAGGTATAAGGGTACTTGTTGTTGAGTGACTTGAGTGTGTGCAGGATTTGATGGATCCTGGCACCTGACAGACAGCTGACCATGACCTTCCCCTTGTCCAGACTGGTAAGGGGGACATCTGTGTGTCTCACTATGGAATCTCCTATGATCAGGACATTTGATTTTGAGGTGTTCTGCATTAGAGGCTTATTCACAGAGACACTGGTATTTGTGTTGTTATGTGTAGTAGATTTTGGTTGTGTGGTAGTATGTGTGAGTTGTTTGCACTTGGGAGGTCTCTGGTCTTTTTTTAAGACTCTTAGTGAGTACCTCCATGTAGGTGGGTTTGTGTGTTGGGACTTTATTTTTGTGGGTTGGTGTGTGTGCTGACAACCTGTTTGATGTCTTGTTTATTGTTACATGGGAAGATTAATTCCAATTTCATAGTATAGTTACATCTCTCACATACTGTATTTGCTTGCTGTAGGAGCAAATGGTTGCCAGTATACATGAGACAATTACTACTTTGCCTCAGGATACCCATGTCAATCAGGTTGGTTGGAGAAATGTTGGAAAATGACTGTGCACTGTAGCAGGTTAAACCATAAGTACTGTTAGGGGTGGGCAAGTTAGATCAGCTTTTGCTCTAGGGTTAGCAAGGGGACTTATTCTGTTGAGGATTAGGGATTCAAAAGTGAGGCAATGCTGCTTGGTGCTCAGTTGAGTTACCCTCAGTGCAGCAGGGAAGCCTGGGAGGGCTTCACTGGCTGTTGTCTAGGGGAAAAGTTGTATCCAGGCATTTACATCTATACAGGACACTGCTAACCCCTGTTGCTTGAGCTACAGATATGTGCAAACATGAGGCTTAAATACAAGTGAATTTAAATAATTTTAACACAAACTACCAATACGAAAGCCTCACCCAGAGCCATATTCCAGCAATCCCCAACTCAGATGGTTCCTGAGCTACCTACCTCAAGGGTGCAGGGAGGCCCTCCGAATGTAAGATGGCTGGTTTTAGTGCTCAGGTGGTACAAACAGTCTAGATTCAGCAAGTCTGAATTTAGCCTATGCTATTTAAGGCAGAAGTAGCAATGGTACAAAGTGCAGAATGAAGTAGTCACAGCAGCAAAAAGCAGTAAAACTAAAGCAGCAGTTCAATAAAATACAGTTCACAAAGTGCAATGCATGCTTAAATTTTACTTATTTTAGAAGATTTCAGTGGATGCCTTGGATTTCTGTTCAAATGCACTCCAGACTTCTGGCAAAACTCCGAGTAGCTCTGGTAAACTGTGCAGACCACAAACCTTCCTAATGTAAAATAACTGGTTTGGAGCCTAAGTGCTTAAACCAGAACTAAGGCACTTTTATAATAACAGACACAATAAGCCTTCACCCTGCAATTCCAAGCTCAGAAGGGTGGAGGCTACCATCTCCTCCCACAAAAGTGTAAACCACAAACCTTAATGTAAAATAACTGTCCTGAAGTCCAAACACTTGAACCAGAACTAAGACAGTTTTATAATAATCGACACAATGAGCCTTCAACCAGCAAATTCCCAACTTATAAGGATGTAAGCTACCTCTCCTGCTACAAGATTGTAGACCACAAACTTCCCTTATTTAAGAAAACTAGTTTGAAGCCCAAGTGCTTAAATCAAAACTAAGACATTTAGAATAACAGTTACAATGCAATCACGCTACTAACAAGCAGTAATAAATGCAGCAGAATAAATGCAACTGAGCACTTTAAGAACATGCAACAAAAAGAAAAATAAAGTAATAAAATAGGAAGAAGCACAGATACAGTAAAAGCAGCTGAATAAAGTGCCGGTTTTTTTAAGTAAGTGGGAAGAGAGGAAACAAAAGATAATTCAAGTTTAAGAGACTAAGGTGGTGGGCCTCCCCATCTGATCTCTCTGTATTCAGTACAATGAGCTGATAAGATGGGACTGGGAGGAGTGTCCAAAAACAGATTTATAGTAGGAGAAGGCAACTTAAAAGCCACTACATTTATACATGCTGTTTCTCAGTTCCTCCCACTAGTTAGCTGGATGTTATTCACTGTCTGCAAAGGAATTATTCTCTAACCTTTCTAATTGAACCTAGCCAAGACCTCTTAAAAGTCCAAAAGAACAGAAACTTAAAACTAAGCAAATGCAATATAAGAAAAAGATAAAAAATAGAACTAACCAAACCTTAAATGAAAAACTTCAATTCAAAATCAAATAAAGACAGTGATCAGCAATAGTCAGGCAGAAAACAACAAGCAAGCCCAGTTCATGTTCAGTTAATCATTATGCAATAACATGCATGTAACCCATACACACATGCGCACACACACACACACACACACACACACACACACACACACACACACACACACACACACACACACACACACACACACACACACACACACACACACACACACACACACACACACACACACACACACACACACACACACACACACACACCTGGGAAAGGCTGACACAGATTCACCAACTGTGCCTCCTCCCTCCAGACTACAAGGCAGATGGCTGTCACCAGCCAGATACTCTAAGGCTCTTACAAAGGGTAACCAATTATACTGTGTCAAATTAATACTGGTATAAATGATAGATTGTGACTGAAGCAATAAGGCTTTTTGGAGTGGCCACAGTGACACTGAAATAAGCACAAGTACTCTCAATATATTAAAAGTGTTCTCTAAAACACACACACACACACACACACACACACACACACACACACATATATATATATATATATATATATATATATATATATATAAAATAACAATTCAAATCACTTGTAATGTCAACTGTTAAGGTCTTCCAATTCTTGAGCATCCCCTCTCATTTAGCTTTCAGAGCCACATAGGAGAATGATAACCCTTGAACCACATGATTAACCAGACCCTTAAGTACTTTAATTTTGTACAGCTCTAAAGGTTAGAAAATTCCTGTTTTTAATATATCAAAGGGGACCATAGTTCACTGATACTGTATTTTGAGGTATTACTTTTATAACCAGAATATTTTTAAATTCCATCAGTTGATAAATAACCACCTTAAATCTTGTTGTAACCTGCTCATAGATACAATTATATCATCAGCAAACAAAGACAGATATATTTTCTGTACTCCTCATTGAAATCCCAGTTAATGTGTCATCTAATTAGTATGTTGAATTGTTCAGAATACACTATAAACAGCAGCTAGAACAAGGCAAACCATTGATGTATACCCCCAGAAAGACTGAAGGCCTTAGATAGGAATGCTGAAACTTTTGTTCTCTCAGTCAAGCTAGAATAATACTACTCACCAGTTTTATAAACTCTTTGGGAAAAGACATTGTCTTTAAAACTTTGAATAAGAACCTCCAATGTAACCTGCCAAATGCTTTCTTAGCATCCAAACTAAGAGCTCATATTGATCCAAATTTATCAGCTCTGGAAAAAAGAATTGCCTGTCAGTCTGCCAATATGGCCTTAAATACTTTTGTATATCTTGTTACCGTACTGAAATTCACCTGTATGAGGACAGCAGAAGGATGACCTTACGCTCTTTAGTTATAACACAGCTATGGCCTATTTGAAATAAGTAGGAGATGTTTTATCAGTGACCATTTAAAATATTGGGATTCACAGTGCAAATCCCAGAATGTGAAGACTGAATGACTGAAATCCAGACTTGTATACTAAATCCAGCACTGTTATTTCTCAGACTAGATATAGTTTTTTTCATCAGTTTGGGACTCAGCATTGTAAAAATTTCAAGGCGGAGCCCTTTTATCACAAAGAACACGATTCATAATGAGCTGGCATTTAGTCATTTTTATCTCTAGCTAATTTCCAGATGTCTAAGGATTTTTCTTGCACCACTAAAGATTCTTCAAGCTAGACATCAGTAGTATATGGTCTGAGGACTGCCAGATGTGCATGTTGGTTTTAGAAATGGCAGAGGCACAAAAGATCAAGCTGCTAATATCTGCTGGGTAATGGAGAAATCAAGGAAGTTTCAGAAAAAAATCTCTCTGGATTTATTGTCTACTCTAAAGCCTTTGACTGTATTGACTGTAACAAACTGTGGAAAGTTCTTAGAGAAATGGGGATAGCAGATCACAATGTTTGCCTCCAAAGTAATCTGAATGCGGAAGAAGAAAAAACATTAGAACTGAACATGGAACAACTGACTGGTTCAGGACTGGAAAATGAGTATGACAAGGCTGTATATTATCACCCTATTTGTTCAGTTCATACACTGAAAATATACAAAATACTGGGTTAGATGAATCAGATGCTGGAATCAAAACTGTTGGGGTAACATGTACAACCTTAGGTACGCAGATGAGACCACTAAGATGGCTGAAAGTTAGGAAGAGCTGAGCAGCATATTGATGAAGGTGAAAGTAGAAGTCTAAAAGCTGGCTTTGTTGCTCAACATCAGAAAAACTAAAACAGAAGTGTAGGTAGTGACAGATTTAATATCCCTATTTTCAAAGATCTCTGTAATCCAGCCACTGGGGATGCACAAGCCAGTACATTTCTTCGTGCCGGTCCCAAGCCTGGATAAATAGGGAGGGTTGCATCAGGAAGGGCATCCGGCATAAAACATTTGCCAAATGAGATATGTGGAAAACAATATAGATTTACATACCGGATCGGTCGAGGCCTGGGTTAACAACGATCGCCACCAGTACTGTTAGCCAACAGGGTGCTGGCGGAAACTAGGCTACTGTTGGCTGAAGAAGGAGAAGAATAGGGGGAAGGCATGGTCGAATGCAGGAAGAGAGGAGGAAGGTTAGGAGTATGGTAGTGAGGGTAGAAACTTTGAATGTTGGCAGTATGATTGGTATAGGGAGAGAGCTAGCTGATATGATGGATAAAAGGAAGGTTGATATATTGTGTGTGCAAGAGACCAGGTGGAAGGGAAGTAAGGCCAGGTGCATTGGAGTTGGGTTCAAATTGTTCTATCATGGTGTGGATGGGAGGTGAAATGAGGTAGGGGTTATCCTGAAGGAACAGTATGCTATGAGTGTTTTGGAGGTGAAAAGAGTGTCAGATAGAGTGATGTTTATGAAGCTGGAAATTGATGGTGTAATGATGAATGTTTTTAGTGCATATGCTCCACAAGTTGGGTGTGCGATGGATGAGAAAGAAAAATTATGGAGTGAGTTGGATGAAGTGGTGATGACTGTACCCAAGGGTGAGAGAGTGGTGATTGGAGCAGATTTCAATGGGCATGTTGGTGAAGGGAACAGAGGGGATGAGGAAGTGATGGGTAGGTATAGTGTTAAGGAAAGGAATGCAGAAGGTCAGATGGTAGTGGATTTTGCAAAAAGGATCGTTATGGCTGTGGTGAATACATATTTTAACAAGAAGGAGGAGGGTGACATACAAGAGTGGAGGGAAATGCATACAGGTGGATTATATCCTATGCAGGAGGGCCAGTTTGAAGGAGATTGGATACTGCAAAGTGGTGACGAGGGAAAGTATAGTTAGGCAGCATAGAATGGTGGTCTGTAGAATGACGTTGGTGATCAAGAAGAAAAGGAGGAGTGTGAGGGCAGAACCAAGGATCAAATGGTGGAAACTGAAAAAGGGTGATTGTGAGGTGGAGTTCAGAGAAGAGTTAAGACAGGCACTGGATGGCAGTGAAGAGTTACCGAACAACTGGGTAAATACAGCAGAGCTAGCAAGGGAGAAAGCTAGAAAGGTGGTTGGTGTGACATCTGGACAGAGGAAGGAGGACAAGGAGACCTAGTGGTGGAATGAGGAAGTACAGGAGAGTATACAGAGAAAGAGGTTGGTGAAGAAGAAGTGGGATTGTCAGAGAGATGAAGAAAGTAGACATGAGTATAAGGAGGTAAGGTGCATGGCAAAGAGAGAGGTGCCGAGGGCTAAGGATAAGGCATATGAAGAGTTGTATGAAAGGTTGGACACTAAGGAGGGAGAAAAGGACCTGTACCAATTGGCTAGACAGGGGGACTGAGCTAGGAAAGATGTGCAGCAGGTAAAGGTGATAAAGGATAATGAGGGAAACATACTCACAAGCAAGGAGAGTGTGTTGACGATAAAGGATAATGAGGGAAATGTACTCACAAGCGAGGAGAGTGTGTTGAGCAGATGGAAAGAGTACTTTGAGGGGTTGATGAATGAAGAGAATGAGAGGGAGAGAAGGTTGGATGATGTAAGGATAGTGAATCATGAAGTACAATGGATTAGCAAGGAGGAAGTAAGGATAGCAATGAAGGGGATGAAGAATGGAAAGGCTGTTGGTCCAGATGACATACCTGTGGAAGCATGGAGGTGTTTAGGAGAAATGGCAGTAGAATTTTTAACCAGATTATTTAATGAAATCTTGGAAAGTGAGAGGATGCCTGAGGAGTGAAGAAAAAGTGTTTTGGTACTGATGTTTAAGAATAAAGGTGATGTGCAGAGCTGTAGTAACTATGGAGGGATAAAATTGATCAGTCACAGCATGAAGTTATGGGAATGAGTAGTGGAAGCTAGGTTAAGAAGGGAGGTGATGACTAGTGATTAGCAGTATGGTTTCATGCCAGGAAAGAGCACTACAGATGCGATGTTTGCTCTGAGAGTGTTGATGGAGAAGTACAAAGAAGGTCAGAAGGAGTTGCATTGTGTCTTTGTGGACTTAGAGGAAGCATATGACAGGGTGCCTAGAGAGAAGTTGTGGTATTGTATGAGGAAGTCGGGAGTGGCAGAGAAGTATGTAAGAGTGGTACAGAATATGTACAAGGGTAGTGTGACAGCAGTGAGATCTGCAGTGGGAGTGACAGATGCATTTAAGGTGGGGGTGGGATTACATCAAGGATCAGCTCTGAGCCCTTTCTTATTTGCAGTGGTGATGGATAGGTTGACAGACTAGATCAGACAGGAGTCCCCATGGACTATGATGTTTGCAGATGACATTGTGATATGTAGTGAGAGTAGGGAACAGGTTGAGGAGACCCTGCAGAGGTGGAGATATGCTCTAGAGATGAGAGGAATGAAGGTCAGCAGGAGTAAGACAGAATATATGTGTGTGAATGAGAGGGAGGATAGAGGAATGGTGAGGATGCAGGGAGTAGAGTTGGCAAAGGTGGATGAGTTTAAATACTTGGGATAAACAGTTCAGAGTAATGGCGAGTGTGGAAGAGAGGTGAAAAAGAGAGTACAGGCAGGGTGGAGTGGGTGGAGAAGAGTGTCAGGAGTGATTTGTGACAGACGAGTACCAGTAAGAGTGAAAGGGAAGGTCTACAAAAGGGTACTGAGATCAGCTATGTTATATGGGTTGGAGACAGCGGCATTGACAAAAAGGCAGGAGTCAGAGCTGGATGTGGCAGAGTTAAAGATGTTAAGATTTGCACTGGGTGTGACGAGGGTAGTCAGGATTAGGAATGAGTATATTAGAGGGTCAACCCAGGTTGGACAGTTTGGAGACAAAGCCAGAGAGGTGAGATTGCATTGGTTTGGACATGTTCTGAGGCGGGATGCTGAGTATATTGGGAAAAGGATGTTAAGGATGAAGCTACCAGGTAAGAAGAAAAGAGAAAGTCCTAAGATAAGGTTTATGGATGTGGTTAGAGAAGACATGCAGGTGGTTGGTGTGATAGAGCAAGATGCAGAGGACAGGAAGAAATGGAAATAGATGATCCACTAACAGGAGCAGTCGAAAGAAGAAGAAGAAGATTCTCAAATATCTCGGTAGCTTGTAAGTACAGCCATAAAATTAAAAGGCACTCACTTTTTGAAAGGAAAGCTATGGCAAATCTGGATAAGATTCTAAAAAGTAAAGACATTATATTGTCAGAAAACATCTGTATAGATGATGGTATATTTTTCCAGTAATAATGTATGTCTGTAAGATTTGGACTATAAGTAAGGCTACGAGCCAAAAAACTAATGCTTTTGAACTGTGGTGTTAGAGAAAACTTTTGAGAATTCATGGATTGCAAGAAGAGAAAATCAGTCAGTACTTAAGGAAATAAACTAAGACTGGTTGCTGGACGGCCTGACAGTAAAATTAAAACTCAAATACTATAGCCACCTAATGTGAATATGGGGTCCACCAGAGAAAATATTGATGCTAGGAAAGGCTGAAAGCAGAAGAAGAAGAAGAAGAAGAGGAAGACAGAGGCTAAGATAGGCAGATAGCATTATTGAACCAATTAATATGAATTTGCAAGAACTAAAAGAAACAGCTTTGACAGACAGGCCAGAGGTGCTAAAGTCTTTGTGGTCACAAAGAGTCAGACTCAACTAAATAATTAAAGAGCAACAACATTTCCAGATATCTACAGGTATCCCATCTGGACCAGGAGACTTATCAGTCTTTTTATGCATTATTATTGGTACAAGTAATATTTATGCCTGACTATTTGATGATCTAGATAAAGGGATACAACTTAAATATTCACAAAACGTCACTTGTCTTATGTTAGAGCCTTCATCTAATGAGTGCAACTTTGCACAGTTTTGTTTAGCCTTTTTCAATATTTGTAGTGGATGCCTTGCTGGCTGATTAACATTCTTATCTTTCAGCTGTGAAACTGTGTTTTCCACTTGCTTCTACTGAAGCCTACTTGCTAAAAACTGCACCACCTTAAGAGAAATATCAGAGTATAACCCCCTAATTATAATATGCCTGAGCATGATTGTATTGCTGTAATATAGTTTAACAGCCCTTTAGCCTTTCACGGTGCATACACATTGCAAATAAGTGACATTCATTAATATTTTTTTTGAATTGCTGCACTCCTACCCTTCAAATACAGAAATCTTTCCTTCTCATTCCTTCTAAGGTTTTTGTCTAGTTTTGTGTTTCAGATGTTAACCGTAATTTAAACTGTTATCAGTTAGCCACTATTGCCCCAACCATTTATTCTAAAATATTTAGCAAACAGATCAACACCTCAAATCTTAAAAGTCAGCCTTTCAAGAAAAAATGTTGGAAAATACCAGTATCCCCAGTCAAATAAATCAAGTTCTACAGGCTTTTCTTATCCACCCCTAGGGACACTGTCACCTAATCACTGATATATAATAGTAAAAAAAAAAAAAAAAAAGAGAGAGAGAGAGAGAACAATATATACATCTTTCACATACTTTATAGTCACACAAAACTGAGTCTTATAACCATATTCCTTCAGAATCCCTGTATGTATCCACTGTATCTATTCTTCCCCACTTGCTACTATAACTTAGTTCATTCAAATAGAATAAAATGGCACTGAAAAATATAAAAACATCTCCCACAGAAAAGGAAATCATGCATGGCAATCATCTTGTAAGATTTAAAACAGAATGCATCCTGACTCCCACTTCAGCACATAGTCCTGAAAATTAAAGTTGTGTACTCCTTGCTTCTTGAAAACATTAGATTCTGTATAGAATGTAAAATGTACTTCCAGAATCCCCTGCAAATGATAATAGATACAGCAATGTCATATCTCCAATTGCACAGGAGGTTAAGTTTCTGTGTAGCAACACAATGCAAGAAAATATAATAAAAGAGGAGCAAATCATTAAGCACCTTTCCAGCTACTATTGTCACTTTCTGCTTAAACACTAATCTGGCCCTAAACAAAAGAAAAAGGTGAGTATTTCCATCTTGGTGGTTTAGTTTGACTTCCCAATGCCTTGTACTCTCTGACGGCAGCTTAGCAGAAGGGGTAATGTCACCTGCATACTGGAAATCCTAAAGTACTTTTGGGGCTTCTTCTGGTTCCAGTTTTTTAGTTGCCAGCAGAAAAAAACACCTTTAGATTTATTGAGTAAAGATGCAAGAATTGTAGGCAGTTTGACCTACAAAGATTTATAGCTATTAGAAATGAATCATTCTTTTCCTCATAACAATGACGTAGTCTTGCTTTTGGAAAATCCTGTTACCATCACCTATTAGCTATTTGCCAGGTTTCAACAAAATTGGCCATATTTTTTCTTGGTTGCATATCTCTTAAACTGGAGCCACAGTGGTCAGATACATAGATTTTAAGACTGCTTTGGGGTTCCATAAGGATAGTAAGCTCTCTCAGGTTTTACTTTAGTGTCAATAAACCCATTCCACTCAGAGAGTAGACCTTGTATATACTGGACAGCACTGGTAGTCAGACTTCTCTGGCAGACCATTAAGGCTTAAACCTTTCCTGTAAGATCAGTCTTCATTCCAAATTATCTGTTCTTCATCAACTTCACACCTGTCTTCCAAAGATACTGATCTCTCTTCAACACATGGTTCTCTTTTTCTAATATCTGCATTAAGTCAGTGTGCACAGGGAGAGCTTCTTCTACTTCTTTTTGCTTACTCGTTGTTATTATGTAGTCAGTGATTGAATTCTGGCATTCATAGTCTGAAGCTTTGTATATATTACAGCTAAAGAGACATGTCCAGTTTTGTCCATATTCTCAGCCTCTAGTGCATTGCAGGGATATTTTATGGGCCATGTTTGTTTGTATTCAGGGCAGCTGGTCCTTAATCTGCATCTCTCCTCAGGCAAGCTGTTTTCTTTTACTTTCCATCCTGACCTCTTTCGTGTATATTTATCATACATTTCCTGAAAAATAGTCTACAATAAATAGTTAGTTTTACACCTCAGGTAAAACTGGAGTGGAGAACAACTGGAAAGTACTTCTACTTGAGAGGTACAATTTCAGAAACTTCCAACACATCGTCTGTTATGTTTTTTTTCAGAATAATGCCGTATTTGCCCAAGTTTATCCCTTGCTTGCTGGATGCCATAGCACCACTAATGAAAAAAAGTTAATTGTGTAGTCTCACTAGGCACATATTCCTTTTTCTGTGGTAACATGGGAGCAATATCTAGTTAAGTGACTTGCTTAAAGTCACATAGCAGGCAAATAAAGGCTGTGGAAATCAAACACAGGACTGCTGCATAGTCTTAAACCTCTGTGCTAAAGCACCATACATGCTGTTAGTCAGCAGGAAGAAAAAGAGGTTTGCATTGGCTAAACATCTAAGTACCACGGTTGTTGTTGTTCTTCTTCTTTCGGCTTTTCCCAGTTAGGGGTCACCACAGCGGAACTCCGGTCCGCTAATGATTGGCAGTAGATTTTTTATGGGTGCCGAGGTGCCAGCATGGTCAACTCTCAAATTCTGTGATGTGATATGAATCTATAGTTGAACATTACACTACCTAACATTGAACTGGGTATCATCAAATCTGCTAATTCAATAACACACATCATCACTTTTAGTAATAATAAGACATTTGTAGGAGAAAAGTCCCCCTGCACCTCTCACAACCCAAACAACTCTAAAATTACTAACTAAAACATCCTGCAAGCTTGAGAATACAGGTAAACTTCCTTACCCTCACAGATCCCTGGTTTCACTGAAATAACTACTTATTATTTAAACATACCAAAAATTGATTATGATTGTTTTTCTGATACACAGTGCAATCTTTCATTGGATTAGGTCCAGGATAACATCATGTTTAGTCTCTGTTCCATGTGACTCTGCTTACTATATTTTAAGTAGGTGTCAGTCAGCAAGGTCTGGAAACAATGCTTTACAACTGGGTGAAAAAAAGAGTATCGACAGATTCATACACTCATTATACAAAGATAGAAAAAGGCATGTTTGCTGTAGTAATTTGTCAAGAATTCCATGGTTACATTTATGGCATGAGAATTAAGGTGGAGTCACACATAAATTGCTTCAAAGAACCCACAGAAAATAACTAGAATAACTAGAAAAAAACTGTATTGCTTAATTAGCAGGATAAGAAAAGATTTACGCTAAACTAAAAGTTTTTATATTAACTTATTAAAGTTTATTAAAAGCTTATATACAGCATGCACAACTCAAAGTCAATCTTATTAAGAATACATCACCAACTGAGCAAACTTCATCCTTGCCACACACTTCAACCAGGAAGCCCCGTTTTGGCCAGGCAGGAGATTCAGTTGGGAAAATTCTGGGTAGTGCATCCACTCTGCCAATGAGGCTTCTACCAGCCAAACAGAAAGTCCCAGCTTATGTATTCTAATTGTTTACCACAAATTCATGAGAATCAGTACTTTTCCAGCATAGACTGGATCTTGCTGGAACATTCTAAGGCATTGGCCACCCGCCCCAGAAGGAACAGCAGATCTTGCCAAATACAAAGACTTTGCAATTATTTGAGTACTTTCCTAACCAAATATAGTAACACATCCTGTCAAACACAATTTCAAGTACTTTCTTAACCAAATATGGTTTAAACAAATTCAGGCAAGTTCGGACAAGTCTATACCCAAATATAAAGGAATAGAAAGAATTTTGAGATATACTGAAGCAACAGTCAAAGCACCACAAACACTTAAGGTACCCCTCTTTCGTATCAAATTCATATCACAAAAACCTTAGTGCATATACTGTTTCTGTAAAATTTTGATTTTACGTTCAGCATAAATCCAGTAAATGAATGCATATTGCTGTTATTTGGAGGACAGTAGTAGTAGTGAACATTTACTAGAAGGAGACCTATCAATATTGTGGATAGTGTCACAAGTGCCAGAATCAGCAGAAATATTACTAGAGTTGAGGGTTTGTGTCAGACATAAAATGGAACTTCATTTTTTTCATGATGTCATTATTACAGGGTGATCTTACTGGATGACAGCACTACATTCTCATCGGACCATATTTTCTATATCAAAACAAACTTTCAGGTGTATTCAATAATTGTTGCTGATGTTCCTATATACTAAACCCAAACCTCTGCATAACCAAACTAAACTGTTTTCATTTTTAAGCAATTGCAGTAATACTCTGCCTTGTACAAATATTCTGAAAAGAAGTATAAATGTATACTTTATACTGTGATTTAAATGTAAATGTGGAGTATTATTTTAAGCTTTCTGGAGTTTTTTCTCCTTAGTCTGCTGAAAACGGGCAGTTTTCCTGCTCAGTCGACTATTCTGGTCACTAAAGACAAATAAATATAAATGCATAAATAAGAGTGACCGTACATTTATTCCCATTTAATTATATGATGCAATGATCATTGCATCATATAGGATTCATTAATCATACCTTAATTCCAGTACAAGGAAAAATAATGTGAACTTATGTACTGGCCTAATATCACTGTGCAAATGTTGCATTCCGTGCAAAACTGTGAATTTTGTGTTTTCTCCTGTGTCATGAAATTCTTTTACTACCTTGGTTGAACATAAGAACTGACTTATTCCAATATAAAATATAAAAATATAATATTTTCTCTTATGTGTGGCCTATCATTCGAAATTTCCTAAAGTTCGACAGTTAAGTCGTAGCAAAAGACAATTTGTAATTAACATCCTGAATCTATTTTTTGCAAGGCACAGAATAACTGAAGAAGTTATATCTGGCAACAATCCTCAGTTTGTAAGTGAGAAATGGTGTAATACTGTCAAACAATGGGAATTAAAGCATATCATGTCATGTTATAGGCACCCCTGGTTGACTGGGCAAATTAACAGAATGGTCCAAACTATGAAATATCTTAAAGGAATGTAAATATTCTGAGTCAGCAGATTGTTACTTAACCATTCCAGAGTACAGAAATACTCTGTTACAGTTTGTTGGTTTGTCTCCAGCACAATTTCTCGAGTCACTATCTTAAGTCCAAATTCCCACATCTTTTCCATCACTGGTACAAGAAGGTAAGCAAACGAAAATAGTGTTATTACAGAAGCAGAAAAAATCACAAGTTGGTAAAATAACTTTTTCCTTTTTGAAGGAAAGAGAGAGTAAGCCTAAGTCAAAATTCTGCATATAGTTTTGGAATAAAATGTAGATGAAAGCCACTATGGTAGCGCATTCTTATTTTCTTAGATTTTATTATGTATGCTTTGAGTTACATTTCTTGTATTTCTGAAATTTTGTTCAATGAAAATCAGCAGCTTTAGTGCATGGAGCAACTAGATGTTTTGTTGCCAAATCAGGACTCTGGTGGGATTATTTTGGTGTCTATAAACCATCTTTTCAGGAGTTCTGATCCTGAGTCTGCCATGAATTCTGTTCTCCAGGATATTACACAGCATGAGCTGTCTCATGCTAAAAATAAAAATAATTTTCTGTGTTTGACATTATACCCATATTCTTTCTTTTCACCGAATACAAGTAAAAGAAAAACAATTTCATGTAATATTATATGTCCCCAAAATATGCTAATGACACAACTAAAAAAAAAAGATTGGACCCCCACACACCCCTAAATTATATGTACCAACTCCATAGCTGCACTACAGTCAGGAAAAGTGGAAAACACCTACTGAAAGTGCACCAACAGCTTGCATAATCCAAGTAACTACACCAAAATGATCCACAGTCTAAAAGTTTTGACAAAAACACTTGGTAGAATATGACTCACTGAAGCGTAATTTTACCAAAAAATTCTGTTACCATGTATCATTCAAAACTTGGCATTACATTGTGATGTGTGGACAGTGTGTAAACAACACAAGAGATATTCTGGATGATGATTAATATCCATGAAGTCTTTAAATGGCAAACCCACTAGGAACGAAGTCCACTACCTTATCAACAGCTAGGTCATTAGCACCTAAAGCTATATACCCTTGTGTGCCATTTTATGCAGTGCCAAAAGGCCATCTCAGATAATGTACCAACAAACCTTCTAATTTCCTGCAATGAAGTTCTTAAAATTTGTACTCTGACAAGTATTGCATCTGGGTGGTGCCTTTTGACAAAAGCAAGTTATCTACTCACATTTCAAATAAATGTTCATATCTCTAGAACTTTAAGTTTTATCAAAGAAGTATAAATGGAAACCGCTCAGCAGAAACTAAGCTTTACAGGTGGAGTACTCATTAGATTCTAAATCATCAACTGGATTTTTATAAGTCACAATAAATGCAGCAAATATTAATTTCTAATGCTTTATAAACAGCTTATAGTACCTCTGCAGGTACTCAAGACACACGCGTGTTGCCATCAGCATTTTTTTCATCTATGAGCTTTCATATGAGGCTAAACAATTCTGTCTGTATTGCATGGTTATTGAGACATTTGGAGAAATATGAAAATTATGACAGTATAAATAAATATTGTATGAACATTTAATATATGTCTAGCTGCACTAAATAGCATGCATGTAGCATGGTGTTGCCATTATTTATGTAGGTATGAATCAGCAATCTTAGATGTCTAGAAGCATCACTGGGATAATCTTAGAGAAATGTCTGGAGGCATCATTAGTGTTTAATGTGCTACTATTTTTAAATGCAAACTACAAAACAAGTCTGGGGATTCACTAAAGGACCTAGAATGAGCCATATGACTCATATAAAAATGGCCTTGTTCCCACATCAAGCTAATTTTTGATTCAGAGACATGTTAACCACAACAAAGTAAGACCTCATTATCAGCTAATATGCATGTCTCTGAATTGCAGTTACTGTAGTAACGTGCAGATCATTGCTGATCTACACACCATGGCAGCAAACTGCTGCTCATGTAGGCAATGGTAGCCCCTCCCACACACAGTCACTGTCCCACACACAGTCCCATTCCTGTCCTCTAACCTGTCTTTCCTCTTATAGTTCTCTCCCACTCCCAATCACCATGTTAGTTTATATGCCATTATGGTACATTTTTAGAATCCCTGGTGTTTAGTGCCTCCCCACACAAATCCCTGTAATTGATGAAGTGCCATTATGGTATGTATCTAGTATACAGTGGCTAGTGTGTCCCTCCAACCCCCCATTCCTTGTAGTGATATGGATGCTGTTATGCACTTAACTATACTGTTTCTCTGGTTTCCAGTGGCTAACCCCTCCCTAATCCCTGACTGTTGTCTCTGCCATTATGGCTCTTACATTTAGAGTAACTAGTGGTGTCTAGTGTTTCATCCCCCCAATCTCCACACTGATTAAGGCACTTAAGTTGAATGTATCCCTGGTATCTAGTGGCTCCCCCCCCCAATCCCAGAACCACGGTCATAGAAGATAGTTGAACATGTCCTTTTGCATGTGTCTTATACAGCAATGCAGTAGGGAAGGCTGTGGTGATCTACATGGCTGAACAATTTCTTGAATCTCCTAATGTGACAGTGCCTTGCTTAGCATATGTCTCTCCCCCAGACTGCCTCATTAGCATTTAACATGGCCACAGGGTCAGCCCTACACGGTGTTGCACATCTTCATGCTGGAGCACTATGCAAGACTACATTTAGGACAGTTGCTGAATAGCAAAAAGGTACCATGACGTGTACACAGAGAGGATCTTCCTGAATCCAAATAAAGCACTTAAATCCTACAGTGGTGCAACTATACATTTTAGTATAAAACCATACCTGTTCCCTAACATTGATATTTATATTTAATTTAAAATCATTGCCTCATGCACTAAAGCTTTTGATTTTCATTGAACAAAATTTCAGAAATACAAGAAATGCAACTCATAGCATACATTACCAAAGTGCATAACACGTTGTATTGTGCCTGCTGCAAAACATAAGTAGAAGTTAGACCTGCATATGTAATTCGGCACAAAGATATTTAAAATTGTTTCAGCAAATGACAAGACATGAAATATGTGACATAGTGTTCTGGTAACTTTGTATTTGCTCTTAAAAATACTTATGGCAGGTACCATATTTTTATACTGATCTCAGGGCAGTTAGACATACTAATATTGTTTCATTTTGGATGCGATCCAAAAACATAGTCACCAGCATCAGGAAAGCACACTCTACTTTTATACATAAAGCCAGTATTTAACTTGATAGAAATGAAGACAAAAAAGCCTTCATATACACTTATTTATAGATACCTTTTTTCAGGATCAGTCAGCAAGATGCATTTTTATCCTTAGCCTGCCAAGTATAATGTCCTGCAATATCCAAAGCGAGAATGTTTCATCCATATAATATCCCGATTAAGTGGGTAAGAGCTAATTTATCACTTAAAACTAAATCTACTCATATTTTCTGGCTCAGACCATTATCTCCAGCATGCAAAAATGTAGTAATGAACAAAATGAGATACTACCAGTTTCTC
Source organism: Protopterus annectens (assembly GCF_019279795.1). Lineage (NCBI taxonomy): Eukaryota > Metazoa > Chordata > Ceratodontiformes > Protopteridae > Protopterus > Protopterus annectens. The sequence continues at coordinate 925,884,580 of NC_056748.1, read as the reverse complement.
CTTTCTTTATCAAACTGATATCAATTACACTGCAAAATTAAGTCACTAGAGAAACAATTTGTGCCAAATGTGATGCACATCACGTAAATGAGCACCCTGCCAGATACATAATTGTTGCTTCACTTTTTCTTATGACAACCTTAGCCAAGGTACTGTGCGTAGCCCAGGTATAGGAAAACAATGAACTATATTTTACAAATAATTAGTTCAAGTAGCTTATTTCTTAGCATACCTTATAAAATAAACCAAATATGTGAAATGAATAGGTTACTTCAAGTTGATTATATTGTAAAAATCTGATTATTTAACCAGCTACACTTTAAGATGTCAGTGTTTCTACTAAAACAACATAAATCCGATAATCACCACTTTACAATAAAAAAATGAAATTTGAGCAGTTACATTTACAGCTCCAAACAAGAAAGAATGCTAGACTTGCAGAGAGTACTACCAATTAACCCCAATAGTTTTGTGATCCTGGAAGTTATTAAATATCAGACTAAAATGTTCCACTATCTGTACAAAACTGTTCTTTACAGACCACATGCTAACTCGATCATCAAAGTGTTTTAATGGCATCTGCATCAGTATGCACTGCTTCCTGCTGTGTGACATGCATACCTGTTGTCTTGTTATGGATGAGCTGTTTGTTACACGGAAGTGTAAAGATACAGCACAGTGTTCATTACATGGGAGTGTAAAGAAACAGCACAATACGTTTTTCTTTAGCAGCTTTGCATGTTTGGGTTGAATGACTATTATTTCTTTGTGTATGTGTATATCATACATTTACAGGCCAAATATAAATTGTGCTAAATGTGTAACCAGCAAACATAGTAGAAGACAAGTAAACATACAAAGGGCATATGATGGAAGAAACATGTTCTATTTAGCCAATCCATAAAAGGGCATAGTTACACCATGCTTTGTGGAAACAAGAAACATCTTTTTACTTACACATATAGCCCTGTATAACCTAATTAGACACTTGGATGGACCCACGCAGAAGTATTTACCCATTTCCCCTCACTGGCAAGATCATGTATGACACAAAGCCTCCAGACTTATTCCTCACACTATCTAACCCATCAGCAGATCATAAAAGCATACCTCTAATAAGGTTTACTCCTCAAATACAAAACATCACATGAACCCATGAAATCATGAATTAGCAAGAAATTCATCTCCCCATGGCTGGATAGCGTGATGCCCAAGACCAAAGGCCATGGGTATCACAGCACCCACACCATATGGAGAATATAAATGTGCGCAAATGAGAAGATGGATTAAACATTCAAGTCCACCTTAATACAATATCAGTTGTGCAAGAAACAAGCCACTCACCCCTGTGCTTCAAACCAACACATTCATAAGTGGAATGTTATTACATGACTTACCGCATTAGTAGCCCCAGCCCTATGTAGACCCTGTTTTGTAACTCTTACAAGCCCATACCTCTCAACTGTCCAGATTTTTGCAGACTATCTAGATTTTTGCCTCATATTTTTGGTTTGTTCCTCATAATATTTGTGGTTTTGGGCAAATCATTGAGGACTATAGTCAATAAATAATGGCAGACATTTGAATTTCAGACTTCATATCCTTCAGAAAATGCATACTAATGCAAAATCTGTCATTCTAGCAATGTTCTAAGTTTACAGAGGCAGTATTTAAAATCTCTCCCTATTTTTAGGTCTTTGTTCCCCCATTATTTCTGGCTTTGTCCAGATGTATTGTGCTAAGAGGTTGAGAAGTATGAACAAGCCTGCTCTAACATTCATAACTCCCATCAAAACAGCCTGACCAAATCTAGAGATGCCCTCTGTTCTGCATACCAGACTGAGAACAGAGGGTATCTAAGCCGCATATACATGCACAGAATCTGTTTTCTAATGGTAGACATTTAGTGTACCCAAGTAAAATAAGTGCTCACTGAGGAGGATTGTAGGTATGGGGCACAGATAATGAGTTCTATGGATTCTGGAAAAGGCAGACAGCAGGATGTCACTGCATGTCTTATATACTAAATGAAAGACAAAGTTTGTTTTTGTATGATAACGGAGAGAAAAAAAAACAAGAATGCAGAGATTGTCTAATACAGCTAGTTCTACCATGCAGCCACATTGCATGCCTGCCTGGCACTGTCAAAAAGGGCAAAGGTGTAGACAGGCATATGCCACACATACTATGGTATGCACTTTTTGGAAATATTAATTTATTTCATTTAATGAGATGTTGCACAATTTAATAAAAAAACGGACACGTGTTTATTATATTATGCTGTATATTTTGTTTTTATAGATTTTAACTTTTTTTTTACAGACTATAAGGCTGGCTAATTGTTTTTTTTTTTGCTTAACTTTATTGTGCTTTTTTGCCTAAGTCATACACTTCAGGGATTTTCTTTTTAGTTTCCTGTAGGACAGTGGTGCAAGGTTCAATTCCCACATTGTCTAACTGTGTGATTCTGAGCAAGTCACTTAACCAGACACCGCTCCCGGGATGAGTTTGAAAAAGATCTATGGAGATCACTGCTCTACCCTGGAAAACAAATACAACTAAATAAATAAGTCTTGAAAGAACTGATAAGACTGTAGTATAATGGAATAAACAAGAAACAACTGAAATGAGACTGGAATGAAGAACAGTCACTCCTTTATTGGCCAAGTCTTTTTTACTTTCACAAAACATATGCTGCAAACATGGTAGTTTGGTTAATAATGCATTATTAGATGTTAACAATATTTGAATACTGTCTTTAATAACAGTGCTAATCTGGAATGCTGGATAACAGTAACAAGTGCTGATAAATATATCCAAAATTTCTGCATGTATATTCTGATAATATCAGCCGAAACAATCTTTTCTTCCTGAATAGTATGAATATTTAACCTGACTTCTGTACTCTGGCTTGAGTGTCTGTCCTGCAGTTCAAAAGTTAACTTCCTTTCTGGAATGCTGGATATTTAATCTTTTCTGTATGTCAGTCTGAGCTAACTTACTGACTTCACTGACTGTGTCTGAAGTATATTCAAAAACCCTGTGATGTTTTGAATGCCTCTTTAGCCTTGGTTTCAAAAAGCCTTGTCTTGCATGTGCCTTAACTAGCATTACACTTATATTTCCTTTGAGAAAGGAACATTCTGTATTTCCGTATTTCTGCACATCTCATTCTTAGCGAGCAAGATAGGATTGCATTCTCTTTTCTAATGAACTGTCTTTCTCTGAAATTGAATGCAAACATAAAAACACAAGCCTGACTCTATATTTTCAGGCCTGTTATTCTACTTTAATGTACTAATGTGAATTCACTAAGAATACACTCACTCTAACAGCTCCCCCTGAGGTCCCTGATGAAAATTTACAGGGACCTACGTTTGTAGTTACCTCATATCTGTATCGCTAAATACTGTAATCTGATTTGAATATGGAGCTTTATGCCACCTCACTTATAATCTGCAGATGTGTCCTGATAGATAGTGATGTCCCTTATTATCTCAAAGGTACTAATACCTGCTGCATTTTGGCTAATTTATGTAGTTCTCAAATAGCTTTAACAGCTCCATATGCAGGAAATATACCTGCTCCAGCGATTATCCCATTATCTAGATTCATAGTCTTTAGAGTTTTTAAGTATAAGTTCTGATGTATGTGTGAGATATCTAAAATCTGCACATTATTCCAAAAATCAGTGTCTTTTAATTCTGTGGTTGCTAAACTGATTAGGCCGGGTAATTCTTTTAACCCTGCTGCCTCAGAAACAGCATGGAGAAAATACATTATACATACTCAACTTGTCTCTGTGAGTCTTTGGTCAAGTTAGATAGAGTACAAACTGTTATCCCTGCCTATTTTTCTTCCCTATCTCTATATGCTGTAATGGTAAAATTACACTATCTGTTGCCTATGTTTTCTATCTTATGAACTGGTGCCTTATTGCACCATGATGTAACAAATGGAACCTTTTTCTATTGTCCATAGATTTTAATTCTGAAACATTGTACTGTTTAGTCCATTTTTTTATTATACAGCCTATCAAGCATGATGGCTATTTTCTGATGACTAACTGAAATCAACACTAGAGGGATACCTTTATAAGTGGTCTTGAAGCATAATGACTATATACTGTATTAACTTGTGTCTGTAAATTTTCAGCTAGATCTGTTTTCCTGAATAATATAATAATTCTATTTACCTTTTTAATTTATGTGTGCTGTAAAAGATGTCTACCTCCTAAATTTGTGTCTTAAATATCCTGTAAATATTTATATGCTCTCCTTATTTCAGGTTTATACCTTTGCATTCCCTCTAAGTGTCCTTTTAACTTTCTGACTAATGTACAGTAATTAAGTTGGCATAATGGTTATGGTGTTTACCTTATAAATATAGGGTACAGGATTTGATTCTCACCCGAGGTAAATGGCTAGGCTTAAAATGGCCCACAAGGACAGTTTACCTAGAATGACTCTATGAACCTATGAATTATGTAAAGTGCACTGTAATCTGTAAATTAATTAACAAATTAAGCCTGCCCTGTTATGCCTTGAGTGTATTGAATAACTATTACTACCTATACTTTAGATAACTTATCTTAATAAGCCTGTTATAAATGATTATATCACTTTACCCTTAAAACTGACTGAATAACATCAAGTAACTGAGTATTAATCTTATATTCTGAAATTTGACTGAGATGTACTATACTGAACATATAACTGAGTATGAATGTCATATTCTGAATTTTAACTAAAATTAGATACATATTTATACTGAACATCTAAATCAGCAGGAATACCTTTCCCACCAGTGTTACCTGAACACAGATAAAAAATAAATTAAAATCTGTTAATACGTAATAAAACCAAGAAAAAGTTAGAGTGTAGAGGCAAGGCAGGTTCAAAATCAACATTCCAGAGATAAAAATCAGTTGTCTAATGTGAGCGCTTTCACAATGGTTACAATGCTTCATCAGACATCATCTCTGGAGTGTTTATTTTGAACCTACCTTGCCTTTACACAAGTTTTTTTTTTCTTTTTCTTGTTTTATTACATTCTATTACTCATGTAGTTAATTGCTGGAAGACCTTTGCTTGGTTCCATTGAAATCTGTTAATGTTATATTCTGGAGACTAAACTATTAATACCTTTTTGTCAGTATTATCTGAACATAGGTAAAACATAAACTGAAAACTAGTACTGTTATTTAACTGTTTGAAAACATGAGAACATTTACATACTTGCTTTAACTCAAACATTTTAACTTTAAAGAATCTGAGTAAACTGAAAACTAATACTGTTATAAAATTGTCTGAAAACATGAAAACATTTATATACTTGCTTTACCTCTAATTTACATAAATCCTGTTTGAGTTGTACAGCACAGCTGTTGCCAAGTTTAGGCATTACTCTGCATTGTCCCAGTCACTGCTGGGGTATTGGAGGCTGTTTTCATGTCCATGTGTAGCAGTCTGTCTTAGGCTCTCCAATCCTCTCATTTTCCATTTCTTATGCAAGGCTTGGTAACTGATGTTTTTAACTGTATTTAAAACTACTGCAAAGCACAAAAAAACAGTATCAGGTCCTTAAAAAATGCATATGTAGCTTTAACAACTATAAACTGATAGCATTGCTTGTTACTCTGAATTTATTTACATTCTTCTGCATGAAATAAACATACATTCTTGTAAATCTGTAAGCCAACTGATAATATAAGTATAGTGAACTAAATTGATGTTACTAATAAATGCATTCTTGCAAGTCTGTAACCGAACTGATAATGTACTACAGTGAAATTGAAAGGCGGTAACTTTATTATTAAATTAAATGGAAACCTCAGTTTTCCTGTCATAACCTCAAATGAAACTAAAGTAGTAATTTAACACTGTATTAATATTTTTTGCATTTCTGCATCTTTATAAAATTAATCTTAACTGTTGAACCTTCTACATTTATTTTCATGACCCCTGGGTCCTAACATACTGTTATGTGTGTGAAACTCTACCCACTGTCTTAACATAGACATTTCTTTAGCTGACATAATTTAACTTTTCAGTACTACTGAATCCTCCAAGGATTTATTATTATTGCCTACAATTTTTTTGGACTTTGGATTTTTTTACCCACTGTCTTAACATAGACATTTCTTTAGCTGACATAATTTAACTTTTCAGTACTACTGAATCCTGCAAGGATTTATTATTATTGCCTACAATTTTTTTGGATAAATACTAAGAATTGTAACTGTATAAACTGTCACTAAGAATATTAAAATTGATCTTTACCATACTATTTTATGGCATACTGCACTGTCTTTAAATCAGCTTGTTGAGCTGGCTGTAATCTGATCTGGTGTGAAATATATACAATCTTAAACCGATTACATAGACACATTTATTACGAGATTTGAGCCAATCTAATTCTGGAAGTTTACTTGTCTGTCTTTTATGCAAGTGTGTGAAATTTCTTTATCTGGAAGTTTATATGTATGTCCTTTATACAAGTACATGAAGTTTATTTATATAGTATACACATTTATTACCAGAGCTGAACTGATCTAATTCTGGAACTTTACTTGTCTGCCCTTTCTACAAGTATAACACAGGAGTTGAACCTGTGGCTTTAATGACACATAATATTTATGATGCACTCTTTTCATGCATGGGATCTGAACTTTTGACTGTACTGTAACTTTAACAATGTAGCATTAACTTTAAATTTTACATTCTGTAAACTATCAAAATATAATTTTACAACACTTTACTACCATAATAGAAGGCTCTTAATGACTGCTAAACAAAACAATAACACAAACAAATTAATTTGCCAAATCTGTAACTGTAAACCCTTTATTCTGTGAATTAACTTGACTGTCATTTCTGGTATATCCTACACAACATAAATGCGTATGGTTACCCTGTTTTTCTAAATGGCCACACCCAATATATCTTTCTGAGCACTTTATCTGTGTCAGCTGAAATGGAATTTATTTTATCTTTAATCCATAAATCTGCATGTTCCTGTTGTAACCAATTCTTCAAATTCTGTACATTTACACAAACAAATGCATGCAAATTCTTACAAGTGTCATCTATGTGCACTACTGTACATTCTGTAGTATTTTTGTTTTTCCATAAAATCTTGTTACTGAAGTCTAAAACAACATATACCTCTGATGACATGTCCATACCTAGTATGGAGCTGTTACACTTTGAACTGTTAGCTGCTATAATCTTGGAGCCTTTAAATCCAGACAAAACTGCATTTGAGTTCCCCAGTAAATATTTGTCTGTATTAATCAGTACTTTATTCCATACTTTGTCATTAAATAATGAAACCTTGTCATTTCTTTTAACCTTAAACAATGCTAGATAATTGTTCTGGTTTGGTGCTGGACTGCCACACCCTTTATTGATAAGTCAAAAATCCTTTTTTATAGAACTTTGTATTTTACTTTGCAATGAAATCTGTACATCATTTACTTTATCAGACTGATCAAAATTTGCACTCTGATCCCTCTTATCCCCCCTCAGTGTAATATTTGCACTGGCTTCTGAAAACAAGAAACTATATGAAATAATACGAACTTGAGATGTTACAAAAGTATTTTGTCTGGAAATTTGCATATTACATACACTGATTGTATTTATGTCTGTATTTACCATACTGCGATTTAATTCTGTACCTGGAATTACATGTAAACTAGAATTTATTACATTCTGAACATTTGTGTTTGAAATTGTACTACAACTTTAATCTGTATCTTGAATTACATGTGCTGTAGCATTTACACTGATATCTGAAAACTGTAAACAATTACTGACATAAGCTGACTCATTCTGCAAATTATGAGATAGTGCGTCTGTTGCAGTGCATTGCTATTTGACCCTTTTGCGTCTGGAAAGATGTAACATTTCTGAACTAATAACCTTTAATTTTAAATGAACATTTCTGTAACACAGTTTTTAGACTGTTTTACCCAGTTTTTAACTTTAAAACCAAACATTTGCTGGTGTCACAACTGTAGAAGTATTAATTGACATGTTTATAGAAAAGGTATGCAAATGACTTTTACTGATGAATTTAAACTTTTTTTGAGCTGTTAGCTAAAAAGTGCATGTAAAGGCTTACATAATGTTATGATTCTGGAATAATGTATCCTATCGTCTGCAGCTTTTTAATCCTTTTCTTGCTTTTTGGCTGTGTGATGTCACATGAGACTTGAAAGTTTGTAGAGATGATGAAGTACATAGCTGTTAACTGGATAACGTATTTTTGTTCTGAAGGAACACTGCTGAAGTCTGCAGATTTTCTGAAATAGTGCTGGTTAGTTGAAGTCCTTTGAGGCTTTTTCTGAAGTAAATGCAGATGCTCTGCAATTTGTCTAACAGCTGCAATTGTTATATGTAGAGGGACGTTGCCTGCTGTGGCTGTTTTTTATATAAAGTTTATTACTGAAATGTTAGCTGTGTAAGGGAAAACTGTAGTACTGTGGCCTTATTCTGCATGGAGTTTACAGTATCCTGTCTGGAAAAACTCTTGTGTGCTGCTGAAAAGTCGGTTATGAAACTTTTGCTGTAGTTACCAATAGACTGAAAAAAATGTCACTGTAAATAAATGCAGCTGTCTCTGCTGAAGTTTTGAAGAAGTGTTCTGAATGAACACTGGTACCTGTAGTCTGACTACTGATAAGGTTGTTTTAAATGAAACACTGTCATTCTGTAGGTTGCTCTGTAGAACACATGTAGTCTGACTGCTGACGTAAGGCTGCTATGGGGTTTGGGGACTTACTTTTACTGCTTTCATCCCCATTCATAGTGGCTCACCATTGAAAGAATTGATAAGAATGCAGTATGCTGGAATTAATGGGAAACAGATAAAATGAGACTGGAATGAAGAACAGGTGCCAGTCTCTCCTTTACTGGCCAAATCATTTGTACTTTCATGAAACATGCTGCAAAAATGGTAGTTTGGTTAATAATACCTTATTAGATGTTAAGAATATTCAAATACTGTCTTTAATAACAGTGCTGATCTGGAATGCTGGATAACAGTAACAGTGTTTTTAAATACATCTAAAGTTTCTGCATGTATATTCTTATAATATCAACTGAAACAGTCTTTTCCTCCTGAACAGTATGAATATTTAATCTGACTTCTGTACTCCGGCTCGAGTGTCTGCTCTGCAGTCCAAAAGCTAGCTTCCTTTTGGAATGCTGGATATTTAATCTTTTCTGTACATCAGTCTGAACAAACTTACTGACTTCACTGACTGTCTCTGAAGTATATTCAAAAACCCTGTAATGTTTACAAGCCTCTTTAGCCTTGGTTTCTCAAGTCTTGTCTTGCGTGTGCCTTATCTAGCATTACACATCTTTCCCTTGAGAAAGGAACATTCTGTATTTCTGTGCATCTCATGTTTAGTCAGCAAGATAAGATTGCCTTTTGTTTTTTTAATGAACTGTCTTTCTCTGAAACTGAATGCATTCATAAAAACACAAGTCTGCCTCTATATTTTCAGCCATATTATTCTATCTTAGGTTCATAGGTTCATAGGTTCATACTAGGCTATCTGCCCTAGGGCATTTATAAGCCTAGCCAGAGTGTGTGTGGCTTTCACCACCCCTTAGGATGAGAATACTATACCCATTAGTTTGCTGTGCCTCTGTCCAGCAGTGATACAGAGATAATTCCCGGGGTAAACCTACAATCTCCCATCCACTCGTCAAGATTTCTCTTGAACAGAGTCAGTGAGGGGCTCTGCCTCACATGGACTGGGATTCTGTTCCATAGTGTAGGGAGTCTCTGGGTGATGAATCTGTCCCTCCAGCACGTCCTATTTATATCCGTGTTGAGGTTTAAGTTTCTTGCTCTCGTGGCTCTGGTGGATTTGGATTTTTTGAGGTAGAGCATGTCCATTAATTCCGGGTTGGACATGGCCTTGTATGTCAGGCACAGATCACCTCTGAGCAGACGGTATGCGACTGAATAGAGCTGGTGTTTCTTCAGTCAGGCATCGTATGACATATGTTTGAGCCCCTTTATCCTTTTGGTGAGGAACTTTTGGGGTCTTTCCAACTGCTGCAGGTGTCGGGTAAGGTACATTCCGAATGGGGCGTTGTACTCAATCATTGGTCTGATAAGTGAAGAGTACAGGGGTACAATGACCTCTCCTGATCTGGATGTGAATCCCTTCATGATCAGGTGGGCAATGTAGAAGGTCTTCCTAACCACTTTGGCAATGTGAGTGTCAAAAGAGAGGTTACTGTCAACTTGGGTCCCCAGGTCCCTGATAACTTCTTCGTGTTTAATGGATTACCACCTATGTGGTAATTAGGGGTTACCTTGTTTTTCCCAAAGGGTATGACTATACATTTTTTGGCATTTAGCTTAAGGCCATGGCTCTGGCACCAGTTATCCATTTCTATGAGACCTTTCTGGAGGATGTCTGTGTCTGATGGAGTGTCAATTATGGTGCCCAGTTTGCAGTCATCTGCAAATTTTGTCAGCCACAATCCCCAATGTTTGCCTGCACTTCAGAAAAATAAATGCCGAACAAGAGGGGCCCAGGACTGAGCCCTGTGGGACACCGCTCGTGACCGGCTTAGAGTCTGACATGGCACCAGCAACTCTAACCCTGTGTGTTCTGTCCTTGAGCCAGTTTGCAACCCATCTTGTGACATATGGGTTTACATCTAAGCTGGTGAGCTTTTCTATGATGCCCGAGTGGGGTATTGTGTCGAATGCTTTTGCTAGGTCAAGGTAGGCTGTGTGAACTGCCTTACCCTCATCAATGGCCTTAGTGACTGTTTCGAAAAAGTCGACCAAGTTCAAGAGGCAGGATCTGCCCTTGACAAAGCCAAATTGGGTAGGATCCAGTGTCTGTAGGTCCCCAATGTCTTTATTTATGAGTTCCATTATGATCCTCTCCATAGCTTTGCAGACAAGGCTCGTCAAGCTTATGGGGCGGTAATTTCCAGGGTCCGTAGAAGCACCGCCTTTGTGGAGTGGGACCACAGTTGCCATACACCATTCTTTGGGTATGTATCCTGTAGTAAGGCTAAGATTAAACAGCAGCCTTATGTGTGGGTTTAGTTCCTCATTGAGTTCGTGTAGCACACAGCCGGGGACACCGTCCGGTCCCATTGATGCTGTGTTTTTTGCTTTAGAGAGAGCAGCTCTCACCTGGGCATCTGAGATGTTTGGGAGGCTAGACTCTGGTGGGATAGATATTTCTCCTTTTGGGGGGGGGGGGGAATTTGCACTGAACCTGTCTGCCAGTATGTTGGCAATGTCTGAATTCATTAATAATACCCTCACTCTAACAAGTCTGTTACTCCTGGAGTTTTCAGTACTGAAATGGTGTGCTGTCCAGAAATATGTGACATTTAGTTTGAGGAAGCCACAGCTGGAGGGGAAAATGCTAAATTCTGTAAGTTAGTGTACATTTCCAAAATTCCTGGCTACTTACCTGGGAGATGGTTTTCTTAAATAAAGGAGCACAGCACAGCTGCCTTTGTCCCTTACATACCCATAGTATAGTTAATGCTGAGAGAGTTATGTTCATTGACTGATTTATTTATTTCCAGTAAAAGACAGCAGCAAACAGGATAAATGGTTCACTAAATCCAAAAATGTAAAAAAATTATAGCAAAAAGTAGCAATGTAAACCAAACCACAGCAAGATCTTTAAGCATACATAGGCTATTCAGCACATTACAGTCCAAAGTGTTCAAGAAATCCAAATTTATTGTGAGCACTTTCGCACTAATCAATACTGCCTCATCAGACAAAAAATACACTTCAAATGTTTCCCTTTTTAAGAACATACAACAGCCAATCAAAAAAATCTATATCATTTAGAGCTGCTGTGGTGGTGATGCGGTAGCATTGTCGCCTCACAGTAAGACGTTGTCCTGTTCGATTCTCAGCTAGAGCGTCTTCTGTGTGGAGACATGCGTGAATGGGCGTACCTTCGTTGAAGGTTGTGCGTCACAGCCGGCAACTCGGCATGTAAAAATCTACTGCCAATCATTAGCAGACTGGAGTTCCACTGCGGCGATCCCTTACCGGGAAAAGCCGAAAGACACAACATTACGACACTATTTAAAGTGCTACAGTACTAAGAAATTCATACATAAAACAGAGTAAAAAGGAATAAAAAATGTCAATAAAATCCAAGCATAACATCCATATGTATAACTACACACACACACACACATATATATATATATATATATATATATATATATATATATATATATATATATATATATATATAATATATTTGTAGTAGACAATCTTAATGTTTATCTTTTCTTTCTGGGTCTTGCTTTTAATACTGGTTTAATAGATATTTTATCATTCAGTCCACTACCCTTATTCACCCTCATTCTAATAATCCATCTCATCTCATTTGTTTCAGTTATGTTTCTTACATCTGCCCCTCTTACACTAGGTGTTATAGTGTCAATAGCTAGAAACTTAAAGCTATGGCCTATGCCCTTTTGTATAACATGTTTTGCCAGAGCTTTGGTACTAATCCCATTATTAATGTTGTAAATATGTTCTCTTATTCTGTCTTAAAACCTTCGATCCATCTTACCTATATAGAAGGCTGGGCAGACTGCACAGTGGGCTAAATAAACTATGTGACTAGTATTGCATTTGGCTGTTACTCTAAAAGTTAACACCCTTCCTGTGTCAGAATGAGAAAACATATTCGAAGTATCTATAAACTCGCAGTACTTGCACTTCTTACATGGATAGGTTCCAAGAACATCATTTGATTCCTTATGTGAACCTAAGGCCCTAGGATAACATAATGTCCTCTTTAACGTCTTTTGATTCTTAAAAACAAAAGTCGGTTTATTGCCCACTAATGACTTAATTTCATAATTAGTCAATAGCAGTGGTTAGCATTGTTGCCTCACAGCAAGAGGTTCTCCGGTTCGATTCTTGGCTGGAGCGCCTTCTTTATGGAGTCTGCATGTTCTCCCTGCAGTTGAGTGATGTTTAAAGACATGCAGGTAGGTGCGTGCATGAATGGGCTTGCCTTTGTTGAAAGTTGGCTGTCGGGCTGGCACCTTGGCACCGTAAAAATCTACTGCCAATCATAAGCGGACAGGCGTTCTGCTGTGGCGACCCCTAACTGGGAAAAGCCGAAAGACATTACATTACTATTAGTCAATAAAACATTGCAGTGCTTTATTAAAACACTCTTCACTCCAGCAATATTGCTGGAGTAAACCACTGGTATCTTTACAACAGATTTATTCATATGTGATCATTACCCCATGGACCTGCCGAAAAATAAGGTTTTCCTTCTCTCTCTCTAACTCTATGTACCCCATCCAATATTGTGTCTACTTCATTAACATCGTGTCCATGAGATACAAAGCTATCTTTTAAAAGATCCTATTCAGTACTAAACCCTTCATTACTTGCATTCAGTCTGGATGCACGTAGTTATAATGTTATAATATAAATTTCCTAGATGTCAGTATAATGAAAGAGGATTTAGGAAGAATAAACACTAAAATTTACAGGAAGCCATGTTATAGAAATTCATTTTTACACAGACGTAGTATGCATCCCCACCACATTTTTAACAACATTATAAAAAGTCAAGGACTACAAACATCCAGGCTGAATGCAAGTAATGAAGGGTTTAGTACTAAATTGGATCTTTTAAAAGATAGCTTTGTACCTCATGGATGCAATGTTAATGAAGTAGACACAATATTGGATGGGGTACATTAGAGTTAGAGAGAAAGAAGAAAAACCTTATTTTTCAGCAGGTCCATGGGGTAATGATATCTCACATATGGATAAATCTGTTGTGAAGGTACCAGTGGTTTACTCCAGCAATATTGCTGGAGTGAAGAGTGTTTTAATGAAGCACTGGAATATTTTATTGACTAATCCTGAAATTAAATCATTAGTGGGCAATAAACCGACTTTTGTTTTTAAGAATCAAAAGACATTAAAGAGGACATTAAGTTATTAGAATGAGGGTGAATAAGGATAGTGGACTGAATGATAAAATATCTATTAAACCAGTATTAAAAGCAAGACCCAGAAAGAAAAAATACTAAAATTGTCTACTACAGATATATATTATATGCATACACACACACACACACACACACACACACACACACACACACACACACATATATATATATATATATATATATATATATATATATATATATATATATATACAGATATGGATATTTATACATATGGATGTTATGCTTGGATTTTATTAACATTTTTATTCTTTTTTACTCTGTTTTATGTATGAATTTCTTAGTACTGTAACACTTTAATGAGTGTCATGTGACAATACAGAATTGTTTGATTGGTTGTTGTATGTTCTTAAAATGGGAAAAGTTTGAAATGTACTTTTTTGTCTGATGAAGCAGTAGTGATTACTACAATAAATGTGGATTACTTGAACACTTTAGACTGTTATGTTCTGAATAGCCTACCTATACTTAAAGCTGTTGCTATGGTTTGGTTCACATTCCTACTTTTTGCTATAATTTATTTATTTATTTATTGACAATTCAATAACTGGGTATGTGAGCTGGTCTACTGGCCCTTTTTTGCCATAACTTGGGTTCAACTGCTCAGTAAAAATCCATTTACAGTAGCAATTTGGTATACAAATTTGTTTACAGTATTACAGGAGAGTTTATTAGATAGAGAAATAGAACAATTAAAAATAGTAAATATTCTGAAGGAAACTATAGTGTGCCAGATATTGTATGCATGACTTAATGATTCAAAACGGCATGAATACCTGCTCTTAAGAGTGTTAGGCAATATAAAGAAAGCAGCTGTACATTGATTCAGTTTGTAAATGTTATAAAACATTTTTTTTTGCATTCATGAAGGACTTAAATCTTTTTAATATCTGATGGTAGCTGATTTAGTAGATAAGTGGACCTGTTGGTAACTGACAGGTAATGTGCCGTTTCACATAGGATACTACGGTGGCTGTTCACACCAGCAATATTTTCTGCTACCAGGATTTTCTGCGAGTTGTTTGCAGAGTAAAAGGTAATAGGATTGATGGCATAGTCAATTTGTCAAATTAGGACATTTTTAACTAATGCCCTATGTGCTACTGGTGAGAGTAGGTGTAAGAGTCTGTAACATAGTTTTACTTGTGATAATACCTTGCTGGATATTTTATCTGTATGAATATTAAAGTTTAATGAGTGTCTAAAGTTACACCAAGGTATTTCTGTTGTGTAGCACTGGGTATACCATTCCCGTTTAAGTATGTTATAGCTATGGGAAGTGGTGTAAATTTCTTTGTGATAGAGATCATAACTTTAATTCTGGAACTGATGATATGAAGTTCATCCTTCTGAAGCCAGTTGCTGTGGTCTGTAAGTTGGACCTGGGTGACTTTTTGCAGTAATTGTTTGAGTTTCAAGCAGCAGGATATCATCAGCATATATAACTATTTTATAACTGAGTAAGTCATGAGTGGTATCATTTAGTGGATCTAGGACGTTTGATCGAGTGATCAAATGTCCGAATCCATAACCACGAACACACTTTAACAAAAGCGCTTTAACCAAAAAAGCGCTTTCGTTAAAGCGTGTCAATAAAAATAAAAAAACACTACATTTACATTTTTGCAGGGGGGCACCCCCATGTGGGGGGCTGTGCCCCTCACACACATCCTACTTTAATATTCTTCCTCCGAGACCACACTACAGTGGGGAAAAGGGAATTTCCCCTTATCCGCACCATAGTACTGCCTCGGCAACAGGCATACTTACGCGAAAGTGCTTCTTCGGTGAAAAGCACTTTCCCGTAAGTAAGCTTGTGCTTAATGGATTCAGACATTTGATCTTTTGATCAAACGTCCTAGATCCCATTTAGCATACCTCTCAACCTCTTAGAGCAGGTAATCTGGGCAAATCCATAAATGAAAATGGGACAAAGTCACACAAATAGGAAAAAAAATTAAATATTGCTCTTACAAACTTAGAAAGTTGAATATAATGACTTTTCTGAAGGGTATGACATCTGAAACTAAAATGTCTGTCATTATTTTCTAACTTCAGACTTTAATGATTTGCAACTAATTTGCCAGAAAACCACAGTTTTTTGAAAAACAGACATGGGTGCCAGAACCATAGGGCCAGGGGGAGTGGGAGCCAACCCACACACTTTTACAGCTGCAAGACCTGTTGGGAAAAATTAATGAAGTGGAGTTTTCACTCTAACATGGATATGCACAGGGAAGTTAAACTAACTAAACTAGCTGTTCTTGTTCTCTTACTGCTCTGTGTTAAAGGAGTTATGCTGCCGCTGTTCCATTGGTGCTGCCTGCTGCCAGAGTCATGCCGGTAAGGAGAGTTTTGTTCTTTTATTTGCAGAAGTTATGCTGCTCCCCCGCATGTGTGTGTGTGTGTGTGTGTGTGTGTGTGTGTGTGTGTGTGTGTGTGTGTGTGTGTGTGTGTGTGTGTGTGTGTAAAATGACCCAGTTAGGTATACCTGGTGGTTAGTGTTGCTCAGGCTCAAACAAGAGACTGAATTTTCTACCCATGCGTGAATGGGCGTTCCTTCATTGAAGGTTGTGCGTTAGGCCCAGCAAGCCAGCACGTAAAAATCTACTGCCAATCATTAGCGGACCGGAGTTCCGCTGTGGCGACCCCTAACCGGGAAAAGCCGAAAGACACAACAACAACCACCACTTGTGATTCAGGGAGTTGAGTCCACAGCTCTCAACTGTCCAGATTTTAACAGAATATTTGGCTCATACTTTTGGTCTGTTCCTCTTAAAATTTGTGTTGTTCTGGCAAATCAGTGAGAACTGAATTCAATAAATATTGATAGCTCTTTACGTTTCAGTCTTCCTATCTTTCAGGAAACACATGGTAAAACAAAACACTTTATTATAGCAACTTTCTAAGATTATACAAGCAATATCTAAAATGTGTCCATGATTTTGGGTCTTTGCCCCCCCCCCACCAAATAAATTTTGGCTTTTTCCAGCTTTCTTGTGCTGCGAAGTTGAGAGATTTAGTTGATCGTCAAGGTTTACCTTTGAAACCGTGAATCACAGTGGTTCAAGTGCTCATATGAGTGACTTGAAACCACAAAACTGGATATGTCGATGGACCTTAATGTTCGAAAAACAGCAAATCGAAAATCAGCTTCTCTGTTTTTCGAACATTAATGTCGAAAAACAAGTGTAAAGCAGGGGGCCCCCTGCACCCCCCCAAACACCCCTACTTTTTTGGGTTTCCTGGATTAGCTCTGGCTGCTGCGTGTCCGTGGCTACGGCATCCTATTCCATTCTCTCCACCCTGCTTGCCCTGAACTAGGGAATGAGAATCTGCCCTGCCTGAAGGCCAAGAACTAAACCTTATGCTAAGACTATTGGTCTCTACCTGAACTAAAGAATAGAGCCAATCCTCTCCCTAAGCCTCTGTCCTACAAGGAATCAAGAAACTCTCCACCCTGCTTGCCCTGAACTAGGGAATGTGAATCTGCCCTGCCTGAAGGCCAATAACTAAACCTTATGCTAAGACTATTGGTCTCTACCTGAACTAAAGAATAGAGCCAATCCTCTCCATAAGCCTCTATCCTACAAGGAACCAAGAAACTCTCCACCCTGCTTGCCCTGAACTAGGGAATGAGAATCGGCCCTGCCTGAAGGCCAAGAACTAAACCTTATGCTAAGACTATTGGTCTCTACCTGAACTAAAGAATAGAGCCAATCCTCTCCCTAAGCCGCCTCTATCCTACAAGGAACCAAGAAACTCTCCACCCTGCTTGCTCTGAACTAGGGAATGAGAATCTGCCCTGCCTGAAGGCCAAGAACTAAATCTTATGCTAAGACTATTGGTCTCTACCTGAACTAAAGAATAGAGCCAATCCTCTCCCTAAGCCTCCATCCTACAAGGAACCAAGAAACTCTCCACCCTGCTTGCCCTGAACTAGGGAATGAGAATCTGCCCTGCCTGAAGGCCAAGAACTAAACCTTATGCTAAGACTATTGGTCTCTACCTAAACTAAAGAATAGAGCCAATCCTCTCCCTAAGCCTCCATCCTACAAGGAACCAAGAAACTCTCCACCCTAGTTGCCCTGAACTAGGGAATGAGAATCTGCCCAGCCTGAAGGCCAAGAACTAAACCTTATGCTAAGACTATTGGTCTCTACCTGAAATAAAGAATA
Organism: Protopterus annectens; assembly: GCF_019279795.1. Lineage (NCBI taxonomy): Eukaryota > Metazoa > Chordata > Ceratodontiformes > Protopteridae > Protopterus > Protopterus annectens. The sequence continues at coordinate 925,866,372 of NC_056748.1, read as the reverse complement.
GAGCCAATCCTCTCCCTAAGCCTCTATCCTACAAGGAACCAAGAAACTCTCCACCCTGCTTGCCCTGAACTAGGGAATGAGAATCTGCCCTGCCTGAAGGCCAAGAACTAAACCTTATGCTAAGACTATTGGTCTCTACCTGAACTAAAGGACAGAGCCAGTCCTCTCCCTAAGCCTCTATCCTACAAGGAACCAAGAAACTCTCCACCCTGCTTGCCCTGAACTGGGGAATGAGAATCTGCCCTGCCTGAAGGCCAAGAACTAAACCTTATGCTAAGACTATTGGTCTCTACCTGAACTAAAGAATAGAGCCAATCCTCTCCCTAAGCCTCTATCCTACAAGGAACCAAGAAACTCTCCACCCTGCTTGCCCTGAACTAGGGAATGAGAATCTGCACTGCCTGAAGGCCAAGAACTAAACCTTATGCTAAGACTATTGGTCTCTACCTGAACTAAAGAATAGAGCCAATCCTCTCCCTAAGCCTCTATCCTACAAGGAACCAAGAAACTCTCCACCCTGCTTGCCCTGAACTAGGGAATGAGAATCTGCCCTGCCTGAAGGCCAAGAACTAAACCTTATGCTAAGACTATTGGTCTCTACCTGAACTAAAGAATAGAGCCAATCCTCTCCCTAAGCCTCTATCCTACAAGGAACCAAGAAAGTATGTGTTATAACTATTGTAGTTAATACTATACTTGAATTATATAATGTCTTTTAACTGAGGACTGCTCCCTAGCAAGGTCAGCCAGCAAACTCACTCTTCTCTAATCCTTTCTCCTAAATCTTATCACACTACCCACGTGTAATCTATGTCGCTAACTCCTGTTACCCTCCACTACTCCTAGACCTGACAACACTCTTGGAAAGCTAATTGTATTTTCTATCCTTTTCCACTAGATGGTATCCTTCTCCTAGTATTTGCCTTGTAAATCTATCTCACTGTTCTGACATATAATTTATTATACACATTGCTTATTTCTTTTCTTTGTTATCCCAGTCCTGCTCACTCCTCTATTCTCACAACTACTCACTCTCCTCCATTCACATCTTCACCTTACCTCAGCAGTCAGCACTTCACTGATTGTTCCTGGGGTCCTCTTCCTTCACTGGCTCTATCCCGCTCCGTTCGCCCTGCGGGCTCACTCCGCTCCCCTACCCTGCCCCCAATTTCCACCCACCCCCAGTGCTCCTACATTTATTCACCCAAACCACACCCCCTTCAATAACCACCAATCATAACATCCCACCCCTTAAAGTGCCAGAACCACCACACCCAAGACTCACCTTGTAATCCAACTAACTTATCCTTTCATTACTCTATATACAACCCTGCCATAATGTCATTCATATCTACCTCTCCACAATGGAAAATCCTACTTCTATCTTCCTTCATACCTATTCTTATTATATTTTACCTACTTACATTTTATGAACATCTCCACCACATAAACCTTTGTTACCCAACAAAGCAAACCTCCTCAGCACCATTAGCTTACACTCAAAGCCATTCAAACACACCCAGCACAATAGCTTACCTACCAGCAAAATATCACAGACTGACTCACATCAGATACTATAGGCCAAAAGCTAAAAAATCTCTGTTCCTAACATGTAAACCTCTGCAACTTACACTTAGAAATCAACTTCAATCTTTAATAGATGGAGATATCCATCCCAATCCAGGCCCAAATTCTATCCAGTCTAGAGAGACCCATAACACAACCCCCACTACTACGCAACTCCTTACCAGACCTCCCAACTCACTATTGATAGCCCATCTTAACATCAGGAGCATAAATAATAAGGTTGCCCAAATACATGCTCTCATGGATATGCATTCATTTGATATCCTGTGTCTCACTGAAACTTGGCTCAAACCATCTATACAAGACAACAAATTTATTCCACCAGGGTATAGCATCTTAAGACAAGACCGAAAAGCTAAAAAGGGAGGTGGAGTAGCTATACTATATAAATCCGGATTACAGGTGACCTCTATTGACTCTAAACCCCCTCTAACTAGTAATGAAGAAATACTTATCTCCAAAATTCAACTCAATAACTGTAAATCCATATACATTATTGCTGTCTACCTTCCCCCAGGGAATAACTCTAATATCCTAGAAAATATCCTAAATTGGCTTTCAACCAATTATCCCCAAGAAACAATAGTACTCGGTGACTTTAATATCAACTGGAAAAGCTGTACTTCTGAACAGCCCTCTACCCATCTTAACCTACATGGGTTTACTCAAACTATTAGCTCCCCCACAAGGACCAATAAACACAATAACAATGAAAGCACCCTAGATTGGATTCTGATAAATAGACATCACCAAAGTTACAAAGTAGGGACTCTCCCTAAGGATATAAGTGACCATGCACTCACCTTCATAATCAGAGTTAAGAGTGACATCCCAAGTCCAATTACCTATAGAACAATAAGGAGTAATAAAAATTTTAACCCTGATATCTTCCAAAATGAACTTAAAGCATGCAACTGGTCACCCCTCAAAAACTTAATTCTAGAGGAAGCAGTAATCTACTTTAATACTAAATTCTTAAGTATTCTTGACCTCCATGCTCCAAAAAGGACCATTAGAACTAGGAACAAACCTGCCCCCTGGCTCTCAAAAGAGACAAAACAAAAAATGCTCCTCAGAAATAAAGTCTGGACCAAATGGCGTACTACTAAAAACCCAGAGGATCACATAAAGTTCAGACAGCTAAGAAATGATACAAAAAAAGCCATTCTGTCAGACAAAAGAAACTATTACATTCAACTCCAACATACCCAGCAAAACAAGCCACAGACATTTTGGGCAGGGATAAACACACTCTTACACCCAGGCTGTTCTGTCACTCCCTCCCCTGGAGGTACTGACCATGACAATCCAAAGCAAATCACAAGTACCTTTAATACATTCTTCACTGAGACCATTCAGTCTCTTGCCAATCAACTAACTCCTGACAGCTCATCTCTGATGCCCTCTAATACTACCTTAGCTCCCCCATTTAATCTCAAACCTGTCCCTACATCCTTTATCCGTACCCTTTTACTATAACTCAAACCTACCACCACTGCAGCAGATCTCCTTCCTGCAGAATATCTGCAAAAAGCTGCAAATGCCATAGCCTACCCCATCTCCATTCTGATTAACAGAACAATCTCTGAGGGTACTATTCCTTCTATTTGGAAGATCGTGCATATTATTCCCCTGCATAAAGGTGGAAACTCTAGGGAATTATCCAACTACAGACCTATTGCTATACTATCTCCACTGGCAAAAATCATGGAGAAATGCATTCATAAGCAACTGCTAAAACACCTAATAGATAACAACTTATTAGCTAACTGCCAACATGGCTTCAGGCCATTTCACAGTACTACTACTGCCCTTTTATCCTTCTCTGACTGTATAAACAAAAATCGCAATAACAACACTCTGTCCTCAGCCCTCTTTATTGATCTCTCTAAAGCCTTCGATATGGTTAACCACCAACTTCTCATAAACATACTCAAAAACCTATCTCTTGATGCACTGTCTATACAATGGTTTCAATCCTACTTAAACAATAGGCAACAGGCAGTTCTGTGGGAGAACAACTTATCTCCCCATCTCCCCATTGCACTTGGTGTCCCCCATGGTTCTATACTTGGACCTCTTCTATTTTCTATTTTCATCAATGACCTGCATACTGTAATTCCTCAAGCTTCCATAGTACAATATGCAGATGACTCCACATTAATATGCTCAGCCCCAACTCCATCAGACCTTCAGTCTCTCACCCAAAAAGTGTTTAACATAGTTGAGGAATGGTTACTACACCAGTGCCTCATCCTGAACCCCAAAAAAACCAAACTCCTACTTTTTACTCCCACCAATAGGGCCACACCACTACACTTTACTGTCACATCGAACAATGGAACCATCATATCCCCTGACTCTACCACAAAACTCCTAGGGGTACTAATTGACAATAACCTTAACTTTGATAGTCACATTAACAATACCATAAAAACAGTCAACAAAAAACTAGGCTCCCTCTATAGAATCAAATCCTTTCTTACCCCACTAGCAAGATCTACTATTGCCCATACCCACTTAATCTCTACCCTCCTCTATGCCTCCCCTATATATATACTAACCACTCAAAAAACAACATGAACAAACTGGCTGTCTCCTATAACAATATTGCTAGATTTGCAACAGGCTCTATATTCAGAACCCATCATTGTATTAATTATGAACAACTAGGTTGGCTAGAGTTACCAAATCTACTTCTATTTAAACAATTAGCATTTGCCTACAAAATCCTGTATCAGCCTAATAGCACACCAATTCTTACCAACCTTATCACCCCCTACAGCAACCTTAAGACCCTACGCTCATCTAATAAAATACTAGTACAAATAGGCAAAACCTACAATAAGGCTGGGGACTCTCTGTTCTCTAATACCGTGGGTAAAACCTGGAACTCTCTCCCCAGTGACCTGACCTCCCTTTCTTCACTAACACAATTTAAAATCAGGCTTAAAACCTACCTCAAATCCCATTGGTTATGCACCTGTATGAACCCAGACTAACCTCTCATGTCATTTTTTTCACAAAGATACCTGCCTTATTACTGTATATACTAACTGCCTAATGAAAACCATAAATATAACAGGCCTTAAAATTGATTAGATTCTCTATCTATATCCAAAAATGTCTTTCAGACTACCTACTATGTTAACAAAAGATACTTAGCATAAGATTCCGCAATCAAATGTGTTTTGAAGTGAACATATTTCCTTATATTCTACTCTACTCACATATATATGATCTTTCATGTATCAGATAGCTTAATTTTGTAGTGTACTTGCACCTGTGAAATTTTGTTTTATTTTTATATATAATATTGTACTTTACTTTCGAGGAGCTTTTCTCCCTGGGCCTCTGCTGAAAATGGACATGTATCCAGCTGGACTAGCCCAGTCAACAAATGTAAAATAAAATAAATAAATAAAATAAAATAAAATAAATAAAATTTATTATTCTAACTCCGAGATCACACTACAGTGGGGGAAGGAACCATTTCCCAATCCCCACTATAGTGTAATCCGCCCCAGAATGTCGAATGTGCAATGAGTGAAACTCACTGTGCATCCGCTCATTGCACATTCAAAGCTTATTCTGTTCGGCGTTTGCAAACTTTGCAGACTGCCTTTCGGACATTTGCGTTTCACCCTTGTGCAATACGCACATGTAAAGGTAAACTAATCGTCAAGTGGATTTTACAAGAAGCTGAGAGCTTCAGTGGAAGAGAGGTTTAATGCTACTTATGCTAAGTTGTTTTCATTGTTATTAGCACAACAGGTAGTATACTTGCTTTTGATGCAGAAGGCTGTGGGTCCTACTCCCACAGTATGTAGATGGATAGTTGATACTGTACTTTAATGGGAGTGGATGCTGCAGTCCTATGAATGTCCTCCTTTGGAGGAGTTACTTATTAACTATTAACCCATTATCAGTTTGTCATCCATTCTCCATTGCAAAATTACTAGCTTATCATTTTTTAATGTAGCATAAGCAATTTATTCTTCAAGGGCAACAGGCACTTTATTTGTAGATGAAACAATGAAATATGAAGTTGCTTGCTAGCAGCAACCTCTTCATTAGTTACAGATCCCTTTAATGTGGAATTATTTAGATTACTTACTTCTGCAGAGATTTTGCATATTGACTGATATTAGTGGATTGTAATGACAGAAGTTTGAGTGGCCTTTTATGGTTGAAATTTTCTGAAATGGGTAGTTTTGTCATTATTGGTTCATACATCTTGTTTCATTGCTCACTAGAAGACTGTTCCAAACTATAAATTTAAAACACATTCTAAGAAGTGGCGCTGTATTATACAAGGAATGTAATTTAATACAATCAGGTTAATACAATCAGGAAGGTGAATCAAAGAACATATGGATGTATGCTTGCTCACAGGATGCAGGAGATCAAAATAGGGGAAGAGACCAGTCACCAATGGTGTCCCCCAGGGTTCAGTGCTGAGAGTTTTTCTGTTTGGCATATGCATCTCAAAAGTAAAAGGAAATACCGAAGGGCTTTGGCCAACTAAGTTTGAGAAGACTGCAAGCTAGGAGCGGTTATTAAATCCCCAAATGACTTAACCATCATGCTGGAAGGTTTTTCTTAAACAATAACTGGTGCCAGAATCATGAATTGAAACTAAACTCCAAGAAATACATTATTGTATCCTTTGGGAAGTCATCTACTCCAGGGAACTGCCAAATTGGCAATGACTCCCGAGACCTGACCCAGTAGTTTGGCATTTGGGAACTTGTGTGTACAGTGACCTAACGTTTGGCCAACATGTGCCCAGAGTCATAAGAAAGTCTTTCTATATTGCACAGCTTATAAACAAATTGATTGTGACTAGATCTAGAGATGTTATCGTCCTCCTTTACAAAGCCCTCATTAGGTCAATCATTTTGTATAATGCCCACTTTGGCATGTATCTGTCCAGACCTATGCAACAACTGGAATACCCACAGATATACCTTACTAAAAGGATACAAGTCCTAAACAGCAGGTCTTGCATGGACCACCTCAAAGATTTATCATTATACTCAGTATCCTACAGAGTGCTTAGAGGTGATGTGTCTGGCATATAAGGCATCCTCTGACATAATACAGATGAATCTACTGAACATCAGCAAGTCAAATGGCATCAGAAATACTCAGTCCCAGTATCTAAACTAAATATTGTGGAGAGATGGATATATATGCAGAACAGACTATCCATTCAAGTCAAACAAAGCTAATCCCTGTCCATATTCAAAAGCAACTTGGCTCTAAGGGTGGGTAATAGAAAATGTACTCCAGGATTACCCTTCATGCCACTAATGGATAGAGGCAGTTCCTAAATGCTGCATCCCTTACATGGGTCCCCTCAAATTATCTACAGTGTGATCACATTTATTCTCACAAGGGCTAATATACAATTATCAGCCATGGGATAGGTAAGACCAATCAGGAAATCTTAATTCAAGCACCAAAATTGAAATTGGCTAAGCTTAAAATGTCCCCCAAGTGAACCTATGTTGTGGTAGTACATAGTTTTAAAAAATTGCCCTTCTTATATCACTAAGTGCCCCTGTCACCCTCTGCCACAACAGTCTTCAACAGTTTCCGGGCACCTCTGAAAACAGACCAAAAATATGAGGCAAAAATCTGGACATTCTACAAAAATCTGCACAGTTGAGAGGTATGTTATTTAGAAAGGGAAGGGGAATAATAGAAATCCAAGTACTAAACCTTGACATACTCCTGTATTTCAAACAGAGAGTTGTTAATATAGACTTCGAAAGGTCTATCCTGCAAATAGGTTTTAAACCAGGCTATGGTTTTCTTACCAAACTTGAGTTCTTGCAGTTTTTGAAGTAAAGGGGTATGTTTAAGCACACATCATATCCACAAATACACCTGTAGAGATTTGTCCATCATTAGTCCTTGTATAAATGCTATCAGTGGCAGGCAGCAGTATAGTCTGAGGACTAAAGGAATGTCTAAAGCCATGCTGTTGGTCACAAAGCAAACCATAACTATTATATGACTGAACAATTGTCGATATATTAGTTTTCAAAGATTTTAAAATTGGGAAGAGATTTGAGGTAGCTCTATAATTCTTTAGTTCAGAGGGAGCGTGAACTTTGAGTGCTTGAATACATGAAGAACAATACTAGTAGTTAATGAGATATTAAATTTATATGCAAGAGGTTTTGCAATTTTACAAGGTGACAGTTTTAGGAATTTATGAAGTAGCTTGCTGAATTTAGTACCTGCTGAGTTTAATTTGATGAGTAGGGACTTGGTTTGGCTTATTGTTATGGCATTGAAGTGAAAAGCAGCAACATTGCTGGATACAGGATACAGGTTTGGAGCAAAACTGATATTTATTTGAGTGAGCAGTGGAAATTAGTTGATTATAGCATGAATGGAAGAGAAGATGGTCTCTGAATACACTACAGAAGGAGCTGGGATTTTGGTACTGGCTGTTGGTGTGTTCAGTAGTGTCAGTAATGTCCCATTCTAGCTGTTTTATTTCTTTCCAGAATAGCCTATGTTTGAAGGTGAAAATAGTTTACCTTTGTCTTAGAAATAGGGCTTTAGCACTGTTGCTGAATATTCTTGTTACCTTACATGGCATTAAGTATTGCTCATGGAGGTTTATATTGGAAATGTCTTGTTTACAGACTTTCCATGGATTTTACCTATCTTTGATCTTATGTTTAATGCAGTCAGTAATCCAGTGGCATTTCTGTCCTCCAAGTCAGCTTTATGTTAAGGGAAATGGGGCTTTCAGAATATCAGACAGGGTACTGATGAAGTATTCGAGAGCAAGTATGGGACTGGCATGGGAATATGGTAGAGTTTAGTCTATACTAATCAGGTACTTGTCTAAAAGAGGTTGCTTATTCTATGGAAAGAGTCTGCCTATGATAATTACTTGAGGGGTGGAATTTTTTATTTCTGAAAGATCAGGTTGAGATCAGAAGACAGTAGCCACTGATGGAGTCAGATTGAATGTCTACTGCAAATCTTTGTTCTATGTTAGTAATTATAGGGTCAGTTGATGTCTGGTTCCCAACAGTTGTGTTTGGTCTCTCTGGATGTTTTACCAGCTGGTTGCTTAGCATTCTAAATAGTTTTGGCCCCATCAGAACCACTGGTATTAAGATGAAAATCACCTATGATAATGTAATTTTTTTATCTTTGTGGGAAACATATCATTAATTGTATTTTCTATAAAGCTGAAGAAGGATGGGGGTGATGGAAAGTATACACCTACTTAGACATTTAATTTGTTCCTTAAAGTTATGTGACTCAGTATCCAACTGGGGCGTTTGTCATCCTAAGATGTTGATTCATGACTAAGAATACTGAAAGAGAAGCCGTCTATAATTAGTAGCATAGTGTCTCCTCAGCACTGAGTTCCAGGTCTGTTATTTTGTAGGATGTTGGAATTTTCTCAGATGAAAGAGGGAAGACAGAAGATGTCTTTAGCCCAAGTCTCAGTTAGGGGGGTTAGGTGACGTTTATGGCAAAGGGTCTATGCTTCCAGTAATGTCTGTTTCTGCTTGATATGATTTTTAGGGGTGTATTAATGTTTCCAATTTGTGGAGGGGAACAAGGGATGCAGTAGCTAGTTAGAGCATAAGGGTTGAGTTGAATATTTCCTGCAAGCCTAAGTTTCTGTGCCAGGTAGAACAGTTTGTATAACACTCTGTTTATTTTTCCCAAAGATGATTTGTTTTTGTTGGGGAGACAGAGCTGGACAATGTATTGCCTTCTTGTAAGATCTGTTAAAATATTTTACTGATTCCTTGTACAGTTGGTTGGTATATTCCAATTTTAATACAAAGGTTTGTGTTGTTAATTGTGGTTGTGGGCTTATAATTAAAGTTTCTTGGTTTGTGTTTAGTTTTGCAGGGAGAATTGTCAGTAAGGTAAGTAAGCAAAGAATGGAGAATCATTAGGCGTGAGAGAGTTGTGGGCAACCTCATTATAGTCATTGTTTTGTTAAGGGTCAGGAAGTAAAGTCTGACAATAGAGTAGAAGAGGTAGGGGGAGTGGCTAAGTATAAATTTATTATGAGAGGTGGGTGAGACTGAGGATAGGGTAAGTTGTAAAGCAATGCTGTGCATAGCATGGTGGAGCAGAGTGGGGTTTCAACTCCCCTTATTTACTAAAAAACAGTCAGTGAGGTGAGCAACGGCTACCTCCAGTAGTAGCTGCTGATATCAGGCCCACAGATAGATAGTAATGTCTCTTAAAATAGTAAAAGGAAATGTATTAATCTGCTAATGGATAGCAAAACAGAAGAAGAAAGACATAAAAGATGATCAAAGAAAATAATAGCTAGGGACTGAAAAACACAGGATGAAATCTGAAAGTAACCTTTAGACCTGTTAAGCAAAACTCATTTAATAATAGGTGGGTATCAGTGGCTAAATAGGAGCAATCATAAGATTACAACTACTTAAACTTGCTTTAGTTATTTAGAATGTCAAGTGGATTACAATTGTCAGCGAGATCTCTTGAATCCATAGAACTTATTTAAAGATATCTGAATGTACGAGGAAGTTCCTTTCTACAACAGTATAGTGAAGAAAATGCATGTTTGACAGGGACCAAAGTGCACTTACCACTCAGAAGGCATGTCTATCTAAGAAAAAAACAAGGAATTAAATGGTATCTAATTTCTGACTTACCACATATGTCTTGTATACACATACACACACACACACACATGTACACACACACACATGTACACACACACACACACACACACACACACACACACACACACACACACACACACACACACACACATAATTTTGATTGACACTAATGAAATCAGAAGTGTAGAATCTTTTTTGCTAAACTGTGGAATCCTAGAGAATTCACATTTCTCCAAGCCAAAGAGATTTCAACACTGGGCTGTGTGGGAGATGTAACTCACTGGAAAATGCAGGAGGACCAGTAAAAATCATTTAACAGTGAAACACTGAACTTCAGTAGTCAATGCTTTGCTGTCAGTTTACTTAGTGATTGCACTTCTGAATGTCAACCATTTAAGCATCAAACGTTAGTCATATATAGAAGGTACCAGATTAAGTGTGGGTCATTTTTGATTTTTGTGAATGACACTGTAGTGTGCAATGACAAACATGTTATTTGTTTCATTTTGTTTAAATACCAAAACTGTGGCATCTCAGAGAATTATATATAAGTGCACACACACACACACACACACACACACACAGACACACACACACACGTGTATGTATATATATATATATATATATATATATATATATATATATATATATATATATATATATATGGGTCCCCTTCAAAATATCTAAACCCATAACATCTAATTTCATAACATTGAGACCAGAACATCTAAAACCCATAACACTGAATTTCATAACATCTAACAGTACAAATCACATGGAAATAACATCCCCTCCACATACAACAACATATAATGACACCAAACTACCAACCACACCTTTTACTACGTTTCTGCAGGGGGCTTGATACATTGGGGTTAGGAAATTAACTTTTTCCCACTGTAGTGCGATCTTGGAGTTGGTATATTTAATGTACGGGGGGGGGGCAGAAATGTAGTAAAAAGTGTGTTTGGTAGTTTGGTGTCATTATATGTGGAGGGGATGTTATTTTCTTGTGATTTGTAGTGTTAGATGTGATAAAATTCAATGGATTTTATATCTTCTGGTCTCAATGTTATGAAATTAAATGTTAAGGGTTTTAGCTGTTTCAAAGTAGACCTATATATATATATATATATATATATATATATATATATATATATATATATATATATATATATATAAAATTAATTTTTTGCATGTGTACATATATATATATATAGATATATATATATATATATATATGGGTCTACTTCATTTGACTGAAAATACACTTCACTGAAAATGAAATCAGCGGGATCACTTCACTGAAAGCCCACTTTACTGAAAACTCATTTGACTGAAACACATTTCGTTGAAAGTTATATATGGCCTTTTCCCCACTGTAGTGCGATCCTGGAGTTAGTACATATATTAAGGGGGGAGTGTGGGGGGCACAGCTCCCCACATTGGGGGGTTTGGGGGTGTAGCCCCCCACATATTATAAACATTTTAAACTATACATACTGATACTTACAAGTGCAATGAATAACTGTTTCCAGAAGAGAATATAAAACCAACATATGTGAAAGGCTGTGCCCCCCACACCACCCCTTAATATATATACTAACTCCGGGATCACACTACAGTGGGGAAAAGGACATATACAACTTTCAACAAAATGATTTTCAGTCAAATGAGTTTTCAGTAAAGTGGGCTTTCAGTGAAGTGGTCCTAGTAATTTCATTTTCAGTGAAGTGTATTTTCAGTCATATATATATGTGCTATAGGGTGCATTCATGTCTGCTGACCCAGACAGTCCCAAGAAAACATCTGGACACATTGCAGTTCACTGGAGCTACGTCAGTATGAAGGAGTGGGTAGTACAATTTAGAAGGATTCCAAACCATGTTTAACTCATCACCCATAAATGTGTACGGGGTTTCAGTTGTATCTTGTATGGACTTTGTACTCTGTGACTGATAAGATGAAACTATGCAGTCACATGTTTCAGACTGCATGGTAACAGTTCTTCATGTGTTTCAACATTAGTAATAGCACTTTATGGCTGTCACAACAGCAGCACGGAATGTGTATGTATACATGTGTGGAAGAAAGTCTGTGTGACAGCGTGCATTTTTGAGGCAAACTAATTTATTCAACAACATTCTGTGAAACAAAGATTAATAATAACAAAAACAGTATTTCTTGGTGCTTTTGGTGTTTTGAGTAATTAGTGAAAAACAGTGAGCTGAGAAGATTATAAATTATCAAGTAAAGCTACAGGTATAGTCAAAAGTATAGCTAACAGGACAACAGTGCAGAAAAATGTTTTCTTTTAATACAGGAAGTACCAGTAGCACAGCACAGTGACTGGGAAGGTCTATAAGGCAGGATAGCATAGCACATTGTGTGCTATGTGTTTCTGTCGGCCATTCATAAGTAAATACAGACATTCTTTTGTATGACAGTATGGTTACTGAACACTGCTATACTAAACATAGTCTACTGAATGCATGTATACATCTGCATACTATGTTTATGAATACATAGAGGTATATCTAACATTAAAATAGGTTTGCTCATAATGACCCAAATGCAGCAATATGAAAAAAGCAATTCAGAAGAGAGGCGGTGCAAACTCTGCTCAAATGACATCTTACCTCATAGCTCAGCTGCTCTGTTGGTATAGAAGAATAAAGTCCTGACTAAAGCCAAGCTGATCTGTATTCAGTTCCTGGCTTGGACAACTGACGGAGTGGCGGAGGAGGTGTGGGCATACCCTACTGTAATCCCCGGTGGAGACTGGGAATGTCATGCTGAAGGGGCATAGTCCAAGGAAGAGGAAAGGGTGGTGGGCATGGTTGAGCTGGTATGGAGGTGGGGAAATATGTAACGTCCCATTATATGCCTGTCCCTTGGACACATCCACAGACACTGCACTGAGAGGGGGGAAAATGGATAGGGTGCAAGTAAAAAAAAAATACCCTATATGAAGGTGATGGCCAAGACCCCCAGGACTCCCTTAGGTTCCAGCCCCAGTGGTATTTGAGAAAGTCCAGGGGAGAATAGAGTAACTGACAGACCAAGTGTGGATGTAGGGTATTGGGTATGAAGACCCTAGGATGAAGTAGGAAGCAAAATAGTGCTCTAAAAATCTTACCTCAAGGTCATGTTATTGAAGTTAGGTTCTTTGTTGAGAATTATTTGTTATAAACTGTATAGGCTGTTATTTTATAGACCTCATTGCTTGTCCATCATCAAGCAATTAATTGCAGGCAGGATATTCGTTAGTGAAAATAACAAAGAAGTAGTGTGAATATGTAATGAGTCATGAATACTGTACTGTATGCAGCTCATTTAAATACATTAAGCCATTGTTAGCAGAAAATAAAAATACTTTGGTAATGAAGTAAAATGAGGGGATTTTTTATTATTATTTACAGCTTAATGATGATTGGGAGCCTAGAATATTCTCAAAACAAGGATTTACACAATTTGATAGAAAATATAAAAGGCCAGATCATTTGCATCATTTTTGTGTCAGAAAGGCTTATGGATCTTTGTAGACAAACCGTTACTAAACCAAACATAATTTAAGATCACTCATCAATTATGCAGTATTTAGACTGATCATACAAATATATATACAATTCTAAAAATTAACAAGAGAGTTTTTTCTGGAGTACAGAGATGAACTAATATAAAAATGCATGAAATTTGTATTACTAATGACTCAGATTATGTAACTATCCCTATAAAATGGGCTTCATTAAATGTTTAAACAACTGGAATTTTTATTCAAACTGTTTAAAAGATTAAGAAATCAGCACCTGGAACAATAATGAAAAGTGGTTATACAGTTACAATTGATTGACACACAGTTGAACATCAATTATTGTAAATATGATAAGCAACATGAACAATTTTACAGAGGATTTAGCTACTTTCACTTGATTTTTCTAAAAACATAAAAAAAGAAAACTATTTTGAAGCAGAAGTGGGAGGAGCATGTTTTCTCTTTATCAGATGCATATAATTTTCCAGTATTAGTAATATATTCAACCAGAACCCAGCCACTGGGGATGCACAAGCCAGTGCATTTCTTTGTGCCGGTCCCAAGCCTGGATAAATGGGGAGGGTTGCGTCAGGAAGGGCATCCGGCATAAAACTTCGCCAAAACATTTCATGCAGACACCAAGAAAAATTTTTATACCGGATCGGTCGAGGCCCGGGTTAACAACGACCACCACCAGTACTGTTAGCCTACAGGGTGCTGGCAGAAATTGGGCTACTGTTGGCCGAAGGAGGAGGAGAGGTGGAAGACATGGCCAAAGGCAGGAAGAGAGGAGAAAGGCTAGTAGTGAGGGTCGGAACTTTGAATGTTGGCAGTATGACTGGTATAGGGAGAGAGCTAGCTGATATGATGGACAGAAGGAAGGTTGGTATATTTTGTGTGCACGAGACCAGATGGAAGGGGAGTAAGGCTAGGTGTATTGGAGGTGGGTTCAAATTGTTTTATCATGGTGTGGATGGGAGGAGAAATGGCGTAGGAGTTATTCTGAAGGAACTTTATGCTGAGAGTGTTTTGGAGGTGAAAAGAGTGTTGGATAGAGTGATGTTTATGAAGCTGGAAACTGATGGTGTAATGATGAATGTTGTTAGTGCATATGCTCCACAAGTTGGATGTGTAATAGATGAGAAAGAAAAATTTTGGAGTGAATTGGATGAAGTGGAGATGACTGTACCTAAGGGTGAGAGAGTGGTGATTGGAGCAGATTTCAATGGGCATGTTTGTGAAGGGAACAGAGGGGATGAGGAAGTGATGGGTAGGTATGGTGTTAAGCAAAGGAATGCAGAAGGTCAGATGGTAGTGGATTTTGCGAAAAGGATGGACATGGCTGTGGTGAATATGTATTTTAACAAGAGGGAGGAGCATAGGGTGACATACAAGAGTGGAGGAAGATGCACACAGGTGGATTATATCTTATGTAGGAGGGCCAGTTTGAAGGAGATTAGAGACTATAAAGTGGTGACCGGAGAAAGTGTAGTTAGGCAGCATAGAATAGTGGTTTGTAGGATGACGTTGGTTATCAAGAAGGGGAGGAGTGTGAGGGCAGCACCAAGGATCAAGTGGTGGAAATTGAAAAAGGGTAATTGTGAGGTGGAGTTCAGGGATGAGTTAAATCAGGCACTGGATGGCAGTGAAGAGTTACCAAATAGCTGGGTAACTACAGCAGAGCTAGTAAGGGAGATGGCTAGAAAGGTGCTTGGTATCACATCTGGACAGAGGAAGGACGACAAGGAGACATGGTGGTGGAATGAGGAAGTACAGGAGAGTATACAGAGAAAGAGGTTGGGAACGAAGAAGTGGGATTGTCAGAGAGATGAAGAAAGTAGACAGAAGTATAAGGAGATGAGGTGCATGGCAAAGAGAGAGGTGGTGAAGGATAAGGATAAGGCATATGAAGAGTTGTATGAAAGCCTGGACACTAAGGTGGGAGAAAATGACCTGTACCGATCGGCTAGACAGAGGGACCGAGCTAGGAAAGATGTGCAGCAGGTAAAGGTGATAAAGGATAATGAGGGAAACATACTCAAAAGTGAGGAGAGTGCATTGAGGAGATGGAAAGAGTACTTTGAGGGGTTGATGAATAAAGAGAATGAGAGGGAGAGAAGGTTGGATGATGTAGGGATAGTGAATCATGAAGTACAATGGATTAGCAAGGAGGAAGTAAGGATAGCTATGAAGAGAGTGAAGAATGGAAAGACTGTTGGCCCAGATGACATACCTGTGGAAGCATGGAGTTGTTTAGGTGAAATGGCAGTGGAGTTTTTAAGCAGATTGTTTAATAAAATCTTGGAAAGTGAGAGGATGCCTGAGGAATGGAGAAAAAGTGTTTTGGTACTGATTTTTAAGAATAAGGGTGATGTGCAGAGCTGTAGTAACTACAGAGAGATTAAATTGATCAGTCACAGCATGAAGTTATGGGAAAGAGTAATGGAAGCTAGGTTAAGAAGGGACGTGATGATTAGTGATCAGCAGTATGGTTTCAAGCCAGAAAAGAGCACTACAGATGCGATCTTTGCTCTGAGAGTGTTGATGGAGAAGTACAGAGAATGCCGGAAGGAGTTGCATTGTGTTTTTGTAGACTTAGAGAAAGCATTTGACAAGGTGCCTAGAGAGGAGTTGTGGTATTGTATGAGGAAGTCAGGAGTGTCAGAAATGTATGCAAGAGTGGTACAGGATATGTACAAGGGTAGTGTGACAGCGGTGAGGTCTGCGGTGGGAGTGACAGATGCATTTAAGGTGGAGGTGGAGTTGCATCAAGGATCAGCTCTGAGCCCTTTCTTATTTGCAATGGTGATGGACAGGTTGACAGACGAGATCAGACAAGAGTCCCCGTGGACTATGATGTTTGCAGATGACATTGTGATCTGTAGTGAGAGTAGGGAACAGGTGGAGGAGACCCTGGAGAGATGGAGATATGCTCTAGAGAGAAGAGGAATGAAGGTCAGCAGGACTAAGACAGAATATATGTGTGTGAATGAGAGGGAGGATAGAGGAATGGTGAGGATGCAAGGAGTAGAGGTGGCGAAGGTGGATGAGTTTAAATACTTGGGGTCAATAGTTCAGAGTAACGGTGAGTGTGGAAGAGAGGTGAAGAAGAGAGTACAGGCAGGATGGAGTGGGTGGAGAAGAGTGTCAGGAGTGATTTGTGACAGACAAGTACCTGTAAGAGTGAAAGGGAAGGTCTACAAGAGGGTAGTGAGACCAGCTATGTTATATAGGTTGGAGACAGTGGCATTGACAAAAAGGCAGGAGTTTGAGCTGGATGTGGCAGAATTAAAGATGCTAAGATTTGCATTGGGTGTGACAAGGGTGGACAGGATTAGGAAATAAGTATATTAGAGGGTCAGCCCAGGTTGGAAGGTTTGGGACAAAGCCAGAGAGGCACGATTATGTTGGTTTGGACATGTGCTGAGGAGGGATGCTGAGTATATTGGGAAAAGGATGCTAAGGATGAAGCTACCAGGAAACAGGAAAAGAGGAAGGCCTAAGATAAGGTTTATGGATGTGGTGAGAGAGGACATGCAGGTGGTTGGTGTGACAGAACAAGATGCAGAGGACAGGAAGAAATGGAAACAGGTGATCTGCTGTGGCGATTATAGCATTAGTAGTGGCCTGTCTTCCATCCACTAAGATAGGATACAAACTCCAGTGACAGTTTGGTACCTCTTTTGTCTGGCAGGCAATTATTCCCACTTACTGGCTCCCTCACCTTTTGCTCCCCACCTTGCTTCGGTGGACATTTTTCTATGCTACATGCCCCCTCTGGTTACATTTAAAACATCTAAATATTGATCTTGCCTGTATACCTGAACTAGTGGCTACCCCTGTTAATGGTAGACTCTCTTGGGGTGATTTAGGCTGCCCACCATGGGTTCCCTTCTATCCATTTGTAGCACTGGGTATCCCCTTCTTATGCAGTGATGTCCTGCTTCCTAAGTAGAGATCCCCTTTTCTCCCCAGCTCATCTGCAGTGTTACAGTCTCAGTCTTCTGACCAGATTCTCATGTCCTCAGGCAAAGTGCTATGGGCTTGCTCCATCACCAAAAGGTCTGCCAGCCTATCAGAAGTGGTGACTTGACACCTACTCACCCACTTATGAAAGTAAATGGTTAACTCAGCAATTTAATCACATGCACTTTTGTCTGCCTTGCATCTATGCTCATGAAATTTTTTTCTGTAAGCTTCAGGTGCTAACTTAAAGCAGTCTAGTAAACACTGTTTAGCTTTTTCTTAATTTAAACAGTGAGTATCAGACAATTCAGAAACAGCAGTTACAGCTCTCCCATGGAGTAAGGGGATCAGGAACCGTACCCAGAGCTCTTGGTCAGCATCACACTGTTTACAGACCCTTTCAAATATATGAATAAAATACTCAAAACCAGTATCATCTTTAAATTGTGGAAGAAATTTACTGACCTTTATTGCTTCTGGGGTTCAGTTACTCCCTTCCTCATTACCTCCATTACCCTGTTGAAGAGTCAGTACCTCCTTTTCATGCTGACACTGCTTCTACTTTTCTTCAGGCTCCAAACTGCAGTTTCTCTTCAGTCTCCAAACATTTGGCCTCCAGCTAATACTGACACTGTCTCTCCTTTTCTTCAGCCTTCAAACATTTGGTTGCCAGCCACAGTCTCTCTTCAGTCTCCAAACATCACAGCTCATGGTGACGCTGCTTCTTCCTTTCTTCAGCCTCCAGTTCAAGTGTCTTTAACTCCAGATGGATTTTTAAGTCCTCTGAAGAAAAGGTGAACTGTCCTGTTTTTGAAAGCTGCACATCCCCCTGGACAGGCTATCCCCCTTGTTGCTGGACCATGCTGCAGCTGGGATTAAGGCTGAAATCATATCCTCTTTAGTCAGGTTGGCATGCACCAGTCCATTGGCTTCACACACCTTGGCCAACTGGTTCTTTCTCAGCTTGCTATAATCTTCTGCTGAAATCTT
This sequence comes from Protopterus annectens, assembly GCF_019279795.1. Taxonomy (NCBI): domain Eukaryota; kingdom Metazoa; phylum Chordata; order Ceratodontiformes; family Protopteridae; genus Protopterus; species Protopterus annectens. Next base: position 925,847,640 of record NC_056748.1, on the reverse strand, counting down.
TGCTTGCTTTACCTGACTAAACTAACTAACAAAAATAAATAAAACTGATATGAAACTGAAACTCTGAATGTTTTCCTTGTGGCTGTTGAGAGTACACACACCTTCAGTGACAAATGCTTACAGGCTACTGAAGTTCAATTAAATTCCAACCGCTGCGACCAATATGTGATGGCCCCTCTTTACCCCAGGCCAGTAATCAGGGAGCCCCTCTCCTCTCCACTGACACCAATGAGAGGTAGTCACTTAAAACAGGAATTTATTTACACAGTATTTCAAATGTAGCTCTCTGCATTAAGCACAATTTCCCCCAAGAGCATACAGGAAACACATCCCACTGGGACTAGACTCTCTGTCTCTCCAGATCCTAAACAAGACCCACCTTGGAGCACTGTGTCCCAGTTCCAAGTATCTGACACACACACTGGAATATCTGATTTTTCACACACACACACACACACACACACACACACACACACACACACACACACACACACACACACACACACCCCTGGGAAAGGCTGACACAGATTCACCAGCTGTGTCCCCTCTTTCCAGACTACAAGGTAGATTGCTGCCACCAGCCAGATACTCTAAGGCTCTTACAAAGAGTAACCAATTATACTATGTAAAATTAATACTGATATAAATAGTAGAGTGTGACTGAAGCAGTGAGACTTTTCGGAGTGGCCACAATGTCACTAAAATAAGCACAAGTACTCTCAATATGTTAAGAAGTATCCTCTAAAAGACCAGCCACAATGAAAAAGTATAAAAATATTTAATAATGGATAGTAAAATAGAAAACAGGAGAATACTTAATATTTAGTTACAGTAAACATCAGAGTTTTCAGTCACAGGAAATATAAAAATAACACAGCTGGATAGAATCTCACAGATGCAGAAAAATAAATAACACTAACTAATCTCACTGTACTTTTCCTAACTGAACTAAAGAGAAACTGTTAACACACCAAACAGCCGATACTCAATCCAGCAGTTTAGAATATATGTTCATATTTATATATTATATTATTAATAATATAACTAGCACATTTAGGATGTATATAATTCATGTGAATATTTATTTAAATTTATTATAGTATGATCACTTTAAATATGTATACTAGTTCTTTTCCCTCTTTTTTTGGAATTAATTATATAACTAATTGATTGATTGATTCAATTAATGCTTATATAAATACTGCCATTGTGTTATATTGGATTGTGATCCTTTGAAGGCGAATTGCCGAGGTACCAGGTCCTTTGGAAAAGAAATAAAAGAAAAACTGCTGGATTGAGTATCGGCTGTTTGGTGTGTTACCAGTTTATCTGTTCTTGTGCTTTCGCATCGTTTGGTTTATTTAATATTGGATCCAAGCCGTACTCTTTCAGTGAGTTTCTTTTGATCTAAAACTTTGATCAAACATTCTCGTTTAGAGATTATTGAACTGGTTTTCATTTATGTCGAGTAGCGGAAGCTCCGAACGGAGCCCTGTATCTAATGCTATGCTGTTTCAGGACATGGTGGTGGAGCGTGATAAAAGATTCACTAATAATGATCCCTGGAACTTGGGGGGGAATACAGACGCAGATGGTCGTTTTGGTCAGTTGAATAAATTAATGGCCAAGGAAGTTGCGCTGTATTTTGATACTAGGCTCCTGGAGAAGTATGTGAGTCTTAACATCACCCCCCCGAGGGTTACGCATTGACAAGTTACCAGCTGCGCCTTTTTCAGATGATGAATCTGATCTTTTAGAGGAATGGAAACAAACTTCTCTTTCATGCACTATAGGTTGGCTTCGTATATTGATTAAACGAAACCAAAAATCTCATGACAAACTTAAAAATGAGATTTCGTCATTACAAAATGAACTTGTTGCTGAAGTCAACTATAGAGCCCAGATGGCCAACATAAGTGACAAAATGAATAAATTAGAGGCCGATATTGTGCAGAGAAAACGTAACAAACTAGTCCGGGACTTAAAAGATTATGAGACAGGCGTTATTTTCAATTGGCAGCGTGAGCCTGTACGCAATCACTCTAGGGGGAGGAGCTGGACTCGCAGCTCCAAACGAAGGAACTATTCAGCATCAGCGTCTTCTTTTTCTTCTACGGAAAAAGAAACAGTTACCAAGAATGTTTCTTTTGCTAGAACTGTTGTTCCGAACCGAGTTACTGATAGGGAAGTTGTAGAAGCTTCTAATGAAGTTTCTAACCTCAGTACAGCGGAGAATATGAACTTTCAAAACGACAACTATACTAAGGAAAGAAACGGAAGAAATGGCAGAAAGGGGCGAAACCGTTATAAATGAAGGTTTGAAAACAATTGCATTTAATGACATTAGTTATAATGCAACTTCTTTGGAGTGTGTTAATCTATTGGATTTTTGTTTAAATCATGATATGCTGAATGTTTTATATAAGGGGAGTAAATTTGTTCCTACCATTTTCCCTTCGTTCGCTGATATTTATCTAGAAGTGAAAACATTCATTCGCAAGCTCTTATTAAGAGTCTACTTTAGAAAATTTAAGAATATGAATGCAAATGTAAATGCTATTGTTTCTAATTCAGTTCAAGATGGAGTGTCCAATGAAATTGATCTTGATGAAAGTTTACTGAATTTATCTGTTTATAATTATGAATATGATGAATTTGACTGCTCTTTGGAGGAAAGTGATGATTGTTTTACTTGCCTTAATACTGATATTAGCTCTAATGTCAATTATTTGACAGGATATGGAAAGTTAATGATGCCTAAATTTAGAAATATTAGAAGTAAGTTTACACCTACCATTTCTATACCAGCTATTTCAGTTTTTCAAAAAATTGTCTTAAAAGAGACAGAGTTAATGTTCAAGGAATTTTGTAGAGAGAAAAAACAATTTAATTTAAGTAAAGGTGAATGGCAGGCTTTAAAAGATCTTAAAAAACTTAAAAATGACTACATATTCAAATGTGCTGACAAAGGGGGTAATTGGGTCATTTTGAATAGACTTGACTACTGCATGATGGTTAATAGATTGCTCTCTAATAGTGAAGAGTATAGTAAACTTCATGGGGACCCTGTAAAACTTTATAATGAAGAATTGTTAACTTTCTTAGAAAGAGGAGAACGACTGGGATTTTTCTTGCATGCTGATATTAAGAAAATGTATATAAAGGACCCTCTCACACCCATATTATATGCTTTGCCAAAGATCCACAAAGACTTAATAGAGCCCCCTGGTAGGCCCATAGTATCAGGGATAGGCTCTTTTTTGGAGAATGTCAATATCTTTTTGGACTTTCAATTGAAAATTTATCTTAATAGGGTGAGCGCTCACATCAGTAACACCCAGGATTTGATTAATGAAGTATCGAAAATTTCTTGGAATAGTGATTTTTATTGGGTGACTATTGATGTTAAGTCCTTATATACAAATATTAATATTAGGTGGGGGCTTGAAGCAATTCACAATATGTTAGGTGAAGGTCCTAGGACTAGTTTTTTGATTTCTTTATTGGAATTTTGTTTGACTCATAATTATTTTGTATTCAATGATGAGTATTTTTTACAAACCAAGGGGACGGCTATGGGAGCTGCTTATGCTCCCACTTATGCCATCATATATATGGATTCCTTTGAAAAAAAGTTCATTTACCCCACAGATTTCTTTAAACATAGAGTCATCTTGTACAAGCGTTTTATTGAAGACTTAATCTTTATATGTAAAGGGGATGTATTAGAATTTTGTGAATTTTTTGAATCTTTGAATGCAAATGAACATAATCTCTCATTTTCATATGAGATTAATAGAAATCAAATTAATTTTTTGGACCTAACCCTATTTGAAAGAAATAATACTATTGGATTTAGACCCTACAGGAAAAGTACTTCAGTTAATATGTTCTTGCATGCTACTAGCATGTATCCCCCTCACTTGTTAAGAGCTTTACCTCATGGAGAGTTCAAAAGAATATATCAGCATACCAGCATAGAATCTGAGTTAGATTATGAGTTAAATGAGGTATTTCTTAGATTATGTGAAAGAGGGTATGAAAAAAAGCAATTATTTAAATGTATGAATAATGTTGTGAACAAGCATAAAACATTCAGGAAATCAGAAATGAATGTTTTAGATTTAACCAAAAAAGATAAAGATGTGGAAGAGGTATTTTTTGTAACTAGGTATACAGCCTTTTCTGAAAAATTTGTTTCCATAATAAAAAGATTTTGGTATTTGGTTAGTGAGGATGAGTGTATAGGTGAGCTTTTTCCTCACCACATAACATTTTCATACAAAAAGGGAAAGAATTTAAAAGAATTGTTAAACAACAACCTCTTAATAAAAAGAATCTCTCATACTACTAACTTGGGATCATTTAGATGTGGTTCCTGTAGTCTATGTGATAGAATTATTAATGTTAATTCTATTAACAACATTAACCACTACCCCAAGCACTATTTTGATTGTAAATCTATAGGCGTTGTATATACACTTACTTGTAGTTGTAATAATACATGGTACATTGGACAAACTAAAAGAATGGTTAGAGTTAGAATTCTAGAGCATTTAAGAGACATTCGGAATTTAAATTTATCTAGTCCAGTTGCTAAACACTTTTTTGAAGCTCATGAAGGGAAATCAGATAGTTTAAAATTCAGCATTTTGGGTAAGCCTTTTTGTTGTAGAGGTGACAATATTTGTGATAGATTATTGGAGCTAGAAACTAGAATGATTTTAAAGTTCAATACTCTAAAACCTTTTGGTCTTAATTTGGAATTGGGAATGTGATGAATTATTTGATGAATTATTTGATTTATTAGTAATATTTTTTGATAATTAAATATTATATAATAGAATATATGTTCATATTTATATATTATATTATTAATAATATAACTAGCACATTTAGGATGTATATAATTCATGTGAATATTTATTTAAATTTATTATAGTATGATCACTTTAAATATGTATACTAGTTCTTTTCCCTCTTTTTTTGGAATTAATTATATAACTGATTGATTGATTCAATTAATGCTTATATAAATACTGCCATTGTGTTATATTGGATTGTGATCCTTTGAAGGCGAATTGCCGAGGTACCAGGTCCTTTGGAAAAGAAATAAAAGAAAAACTGCTGGATTGAGTATCGGCTGTTTGGTGTGTTACCAGTTTATCTGTTCTTGTGCTTTCGCATCGTTTGGTTTATTTAAAGAGAAACTGTCCCTAGTTAATTTACTTAGTATCACAAGGCAAGATGTACTGCTAAGATGCTCACTTCCACAAGGAAGATGGTATATTATACACTGACTGACCTGTACAACTAACAACTGAACAACTACTGAACTGCAATAACTGACATAGATCTTTTATATCAGATTCCAAAGAAAAAGAAAAACAAACAACAAACTGCTGCTGCAGCCAGAGTTCCATTTTTCAGCTGGTTATAGAATGCCATCACATCTGGCACAATTCACCTTCAGAATTCATAAGATTCTGTTGCAGCATTTTTAACATAAGCAACTTTTACAAATACATTTTTAATACAAACATCTGTACAAATCAATATGACAGTCAAATGACAGGATTATTTACAAAACTTCAGCCAGCCATGCTGGCATATGCCACCCATGCACTGTCTTATTTCTCCTGGTACAGCTGGCAATACCTCATAATGTCACAGTGCCTATGAAAAGTTGAGATGTTTCTGCTTTTAGTGAAGCTGTAGAGATTTTATCAGAGAGTATCTTGACTCTGATTCAAAAAAGGTGAAGGGTAAATTGGAGGAATTTATAATTAAGATGGAAAGTAAATATGTAGAAGAAGGTGATGTGAAAATATATGAAAAAGTAGACATCATTTTGAAATTACAACAGAAAAATAAGGTGGTGAAGAAGCAATCCATTAGTCTGTAGGTGATATTAGCAATGTCTGTTTTTATGTTAATCAAACAAGAAGACAGGGCTTGAAGAAAGAATTTGCATGTGGTTTAAGCTCCAAAGAGAGAAGAAGGGTTTGACTATGAAGCATATGGGTCTATATTAAAATAGCGAAACCTCACTTACGCGAATACCTAAACACCAACACATAAATAGCGAACCGTGAAAACACTGAACGTCCTGAAGCACGAAATTCAAAATATCGAATTGTCATAGTTGGCCCTTATCTGGTATAGCTCCCTAACGTAAATGTGCAATAGTTATGGATCTTAGGGTTAGGGTGCGGGTTAAGATAATGCAACCTTTACTTTAGGGTTAGAAGTAGGGTTATGTTAAGTGTATGTATAGTAATATAGTTGTGTAGCTGAATGTATACGTAAATTATACTTTTCCCGTAGTTGGGTGTTGTTTGTTTATAGTTAGATACATTTGTGTGTAGTGAATGTTTGATTAGGATATGAGATATATGGGTGAAGTGTAGATATGGGGAAGTGTGGATTATTTATTTTGTTTGGGTAGGTAGTACGTAGTGGGCAGTGGGGTCGGCCAACTATGGCAATTCAATATTTCAAATTTCGTGCTTCAGGACGTTCAGTGTTTTCGCTGTTCGCTATTTATGTGTTGGTGTTTAGGTATTCACATAAGTGAGGTTTCGGTATTTTAATATAGACCTGAAGCATATATATGTTGGACAAGTTGGCAGCTTGTTCTGGCTTCCAAGTGAACTGAATTGGCATTCCAAGAGCATATTGGGTTTTTTACTTGTTTCATTGCTGACAGTTGTCCAACCTTAAAAATTCTGGTTCATTCTGAGTGTTAGCACAGAAAAAAGCAAGTTTTGGCTTTGCTTTGAAATCTGAGCAAACTTTGCAAAGCAGAAAGAAAAAAACATTTTCTGCTAAGAAAAACTTTTTGGTTTAAATGTGCAGACAATGTGCTTGATTCTTGAGATCATACAAGGATGTCACACAAGGAACTTTAAGTTCAAGATGTGCTCTCCAGCTCTTTTCAATGTTTTCTTTCCAAACTGGATGAAAATGCTGGTAGATACAGAAGCAGCATTAAACAGTGTATGCATGTTTCAATCTGGAGAAACCATTGGTGGTCCTATGCAGGGGCCCTGGAAAAGTTTGATGAACTAATGTTCCACGGCATTCAAGTTACTAGACCAATGGGAGGAAAACTCATGACTATGGCAGGGTTTGAAAGGTCAGTTTTTCTTCATCAAATACACACAACTGCAATGGCTGGAAGTGAGAGTAATTGGGACAGATACTGTAAAGATCATGGGACTTTGTACTCTTTTGCTTTAGGATTATATACTGAGGTTTACTGACTTTTTGTATTACTTTCCCAGTGTTACATGTTACCTAGATGTCATCTTATTATGGAATACAACTGATTCTTTATTGTAGTCTACAGTTAGACTTTTCTAGATTTCATTTCACTGCCATGAAATTAAATAAATTTAATACATTTTAACCTAGTATCATTAGCGCACCGGAGTTCCGCTGTGGCGAACCCTAACCGGGAAAAGCCGAAAGACACAAACAAACCTAGTATGATAGTATGATGTTTGGCGTGTAATGTATGTTACACAAGTTATACTAAGTTTTACCTGGTTCTATGTATTAGCTTAGTATGAAGATATCATATTACCTGGTGGGTGATCTGTTTGCAACTCAACAATGGTTAATCATTTTTTGTTCTCGCTACCCTAGTGCTTCAGTGGTATTTTTCTTATAGACTAACTCTTTTCTAGGTAATATAGCTCTTTAAAATTTACTTGTATTTTTGGAATGGCTGTTGCATGGATTTCTTTTGAAGAGTGATAGGGAGAAAGAATGTATAAATGCATAACTTACTTTACCATTACTATGTGAACAGCTACCATTGTTGAACTAAGTTAACTGTTAAAACATCTAAGAATTGTTGTGGAGGATCCATAGGCAACTTGTAGGCTACAGTTGCATCTACACACTGCTAATTTACTTTATCATGCCCAAGTTTTCCCAAGTTAATCTACCCAAGACATTTGCTTGCTGTATATAGTTTGCTCTAAATATCAAATTTTATTATTTGTGGTGGTGCTGTGGTAGCGTTGTCACTTCACAGTAAGACGCTGTCCAATTCGATTCTCAGCTAGAGCGTCTTCTGCGTGGAGACATGCATGAATGGGCGTACCTCCATTGAAGGTTGTGCATCAGGGCTGGTAACTCGGCACGTAAAAATCAACTACCAATCATTAGCGGACCAGAGTTTCCGCTGCGGCGACCCCTAACCCTAAGCCGAAAGACTCAACAACATTATTTGTTTTTATAAACACATCTTAGGTTTTTTGACCCAGTGGTTTCAATTGTTTAACCAGAATTAGCTTTAGACTTTAACATTAAGACTTTCAAGCTTAGTTCTCTAAAAACATTTTCAGATATATTACATTCTTTGCCACCATGAAGCCGAAGCAATGCACACTTCCCATTTATGAACAGCTTCTCAATTCACTGGATTTACAATGTCAATACTGCTGAGATTCTGTGAACAGAAAAGAAACAGAATGTACTTTAGAACATCTGATGGAGCAGGGGAATTGTTGTTGAGTCAGGCAGACATCTAACTCAGCAAAACATTTTCTTTCCTTTTCACCTTTTCAATTTTCCCTAGATTTGCAAACCTGTGAAAACAGGTAGACAACCCACATTTTTCTGCATTCTCTGCTTATTGCTGAACATGGTGGCGTCTTATCATACTAATAACTCAAACCTTGCTCAACATGATGTTTACTTAGGTGAAAGCTTCTCATTTTTAACTGAAGATTTCATGTGGAATTATAGTAGTGATTTTGCTGCCATATGATTTAAAGAATTGTTCACATTGCTTGCTTTCCTGACAGAATATTTATCTCTAGTATTAATGGATTTTAGCTTAATTTCAATTTCCCACACATCCTCTTATCTCTATAAACTAGTTAGTTTTGTTGCTTTACACAAAGGTTAAACCATACTCTGACAATGGTTTATTTCTTACTTTATCATTTAAATACCAAAGATAATTTTATCTGTTAGCAATGACTTATGCAATTCTGTAACCTCATACCCTGGGATTCAGAGAGATTCTTGCTTTCAGCACTAATTGGCTAACATGGGCCTGCCAATTAGTAAAATGGCAAGAATTTATGTTTTAGAGACAAGGTAAAGCTGCCTAGATGAGCACCTTTTTAGCAGCTAATTACCACGATTCTGAATCAAACCATGCTGGCCAGGTCTGACTACACTAGTGTTCCCCCAACCAGCCTATACCTTGTGGTTCCGTAGGTACCTCCTAATACACACACACACACACACACACACACACACACACACACACACACACACACACACACACACACACACACACACACACACACACACATATGCAGACAGTTTTCCTCTGCTTATCTCACAGAGGGTGACCACCCAGACACACACACACACACACACACACACACACACACACACACACACACACACACACACCACTGTTAATACCTACCTGGTAGTGACACTATGAGCTCTGACCACTCCATGAAAGTGAATGGATATATACCATCAAAAGCTGGTGAACATTTTTTTCCTTCTTGTAAGAAAAATAGCTTGGTAGATACATTTTCTGAATCATTCTTCCATATTATTCCAGAGTCGCCACCATTTCTGAAAGAGAACATACTGGCTAATTTAAATTAGCCACTCCACCAGACTGTGGCATTTGCATGTGGCTCTGTGCTACAGCCAGTGCCAGAGTAATACCACGGTGGGACAGCACTCTCTGAAATGATCAGGCTTAATGCACTGTGCAAACCTTCGTAGTTAAGATTTCTGCACTGCAGTAAGCCTTTCTGAATCCCAAGTTAAGTATTTTGCTCTATACCTGAGTTAATTCACATAAGTATTAGTAGACAGGGTCTTGTGAAAAACAAATGACAAATATATGATGAATTCTCTTTTGGGTATACAGTATTGCTTAAACTTGTATTTATTTTATGCCGAATTAGTCTTTTGCTCTATAATAAGATTAAACATAATAAGTGCCTTACTAGCTTAGTCTCCGGCTAGTTGAAAGAAATTAACAACTTATACCTTCTGGCTTTTTTCCAGCAATATGAAAATTAATGCTGTAAAGACCGAATTTCTACAACAGCTGAATCCTGTTTTCTTCCCAGTTGTTCCAGATTCTGCTGTCTGCATACCTCTCAACTGTCCAGATTTTCACAGGATGTCATGATTTCTATCTCATATTTCAGGTTTGTTCCTCATAAAATGTGTGGTTTTCTGACAAATCACTGAGGACTGAAGTCACTAAATAATGACATAGATTTGAGTGTTGGACTTCATACACTTCAGAAAAATGCATGCTAACACATCCTGTTAATCTAGCAACTTTCTAAGTTTATAAGAGTGATATTTAAAATATGTCCCTATTTTTGGACCTTTGTCACTCCATTATTTTAGGCTTTGTTCACATTTCTTACACTAACAGGCTGAGGGTATGGAAGTAGTGACATGGATATTGGATTGATTTTGTGAAAAAAAGACATCAAAAGCTACAACAAGTCTAGAATGCTGAATGAATTTAAAATGGAAGCAGCTGCTTTATCTGTATGATTATTCATATTTGTTTCATTTGCTGAATTATGGCTTATTTGATGTGTTGCATTTACTTGTTTTTATAAAATTACTGTTCATTTTATGAATTTGATTCTTAGGCACATTATACACAGTGAATTGCTCATTTATTGGATTTTGTGAACATCAAAAGTAATTTTTTTCAGTTTTGTCACATTTTCCTCTCCTGCATAGCAAAGTGCTCCCAGTGAACTTGGCATAATTTATGTAACAGTTGTGTTCCTTCTCTGGGCACTATTCTCAGTGTGAGGTTTCATCAGATGAAGGATTTGCCATACAGGTGTCTGAAGAGCATACCTTGGCAAGTCTCAACTAAAGCTGAAGTTTCTAGTTAGCACCGCATCCCATTCTGACACCAAGCAATGTTGAGTCAAATATCAATAATAAAGCATTTCAGATTTGATTGCAAGATACAGACACTCAAAAGACAGTCTGGATATAGCCAAGCTATTTACTGAAATGACAGAAACTGAAAGGCAAGGCAGAACCATATGGCATCCCACATACTTTCTAGCCTTATGGGTACTTCTTAAAACTATATATGCTATGCATTAGATGCATCAACTCTTGTTTCTCACGAAGCATAAGTGAGAACTAGAGTTTCTCCCAGAATATGTTGATGGCAGTTATGATTCCTACTTCAGACATTATGCAAAAACATACATGAATAGTACATAACACAGCTACTGCTGCATAAAACCAGAGTGCTTCATATATGAATGCCTGTACATTGCCTGCTTATCCAATCATTCTGCTTAGCCATATATTTATTTTGAAACTGGTACTGCTGCTCAAAAGTTACTAAACAAATGTTCTCTGAGCCTAAAACTCTGAATGGCATGAAAAACATATGTGCAGAGCGTGTTTTGCATATGAGAGGATGCCCCCGCCACAACCAGAGAAGTGTGCCATGCTCCCTGCTCGTGCTACTTAACTGTTATTGTTTTTCAGTCCTTATAACTCAGAAGTAAGAGCTGTCTGTCCCACAGTACAGAGTTTTTTGGATCATAGAGCTGCTCATATTTGTAGGCTGGGAAAAGTGGTACATTTACCTTCTGGGACAAATGACAATGTCATGTAAATACACTAGGGACATAAGGACAGACTAACATAAACCAAAAGTAAACATAAAAATCTAGAGTTTGTGATGAAAATATAATCGCAGCATCAGACTAAGTAAGCCACTTATATCAACATCAGTAAAATGTGGCAAGCAGCATTTAATCACCGTATTATAATGTATGCAATTGCAAGTAAATGCTAACCAGCAACAAGGCAAGGCTTTTTCACTGGTGACAAAACCAGCACATGCATGGATATCCATATATAGCAAATCAGCTGTTTGGATACAACACAGGTAATGCACTAATTCACAACCCCAGACCGCAGCAGTAAAACAACTATGGAAATCAGTCACTGGTGTGTAAAAATGTTTACTGAAGCTTTCATGGTTACAGCTTTCCATGCTTGCCATAGGAGAGGACCACTGGCAATTGCAAAGCCAGACCACTGGTAAACAGAGATACAGCTGTACCCATGGTGACACTATGTGTTCTGCTTTCTGCTGTTCTCAGAGGATCATGGGATCTGCAAGACAGATCGGTTCAAGTACCATTAAACCCTTAACAGCTCCAGCCCTTATGTGGTACATCCTGCCTCCAGGAGGATGACACAAGATACACTGGAGGAAAATTTGGGGTTAATCTTCCAGTTAAAAAAGGTTCATCTTCAAGGTGGTGAGGGTTTCACTCTGTTTAATATGAGCAGTTAGTTTATTCCAGAGACTGGATATGAACTGGAACATGAAGCAATCATACCCATATGTCCTGTTTATTTGATGGTGAAGATTTTCTTCAAAGATGTACAGCATGGAGGGCAGAAGAGGAAGGACCTGCCCCCTCCTCACCCATGAACAACATGAGGACTCTGAAGAAAATGTGGGCCCCAATTCAGGTGGACTAGTTTGGAACATATCACAGCTTGTCCTGACAGGGGCAGAACTTTCTTTGTTGAACAAAGGTTTGGGTTTCATTCCTTCATCACCTTCTGACATTTCTGAGACATTAATTGAATTACGTATGTTTGTACGTAATGTGTCATTGAAAATTATGTTTGAATGTGCTAATCAAACTGAAGTGAGTGCTTTTAAAAAAACTAGTAGTGTTTTTATGCCTAATATGCAGCCAGTAGTTGAAGTATGTTTCCGGGCATGTGAAACAAATTTGTATTATTTTTTGAGAGAAGGAAATTGTGTGTGTGTAATAGTAATTTAAATTCGGAAGAAGAGAAGCATTTAATTCGTTACAGCATAACATGAATGTGATCATCCAACCAGCTGATAAGGGGGGTCCGGTGGTTGTATTGGATGCTGACTATTATTTTGAAAGGATGAGAGTTATGCTACAGGATGAGGAAGTATATAAGGTTGTGGATCTGGGAGTAGTTGAATGGATGAAAGGGACTATAATGACATTGGATGAATGTAAATGCATGGGTATTATCACCAGGGAATTGTTTGAGTTCTTTAAAGTGGATGATCCACTTGTTCCTCAGATGTATGGACTCCCAAAAATTCATAAACATCCCACCCAACCAAAGTTCAGACCCATAGTGGATGGCTGACTGAACCAATGTCCATTTACCTGGATAAACAGTTCAGGATAGTGTTGGGTGAATTTCCAACTGTCCTATGGGACACTGAACATTTCCTGAGAGATTTATTCCAAGTGGTATCAGATCCTAATTATGTAGGAACGTATTTTTTAGTCGCACTAGATGTAGTATCACTGTGTACCTCAATACCAAATCAGGAGGGTATAGATATGGTTAAATCATACCGGCTAAGGAGTGGGCAGATGGGTAGACTTCTGTTTAATAAAGACTTGTGGAAGAAGATTGGAGAGACTTTTGTGAGTTGCCGGTATTTGCCTTGTTCCAGCACAGATACTTTTGGGATTTGTTCTACTTATACTGCATTTAATTTAACCTACTTTCTTTACACCAGTTATTTGCAAGGCCTACACCAAGCAGCAATGAAGTGGTGCGTGAAGCTGAGTAAACAACAACATAGCTTGCAGTGTTCATCAAATTTAGTTAGCTTTAGGTTTGATTTTTTATTTGAAGGTCTGATGACAACATCTAGGTTTACCTGAGATAAAAGGTTAGGAAGTCTAGTGTTAGTCACTTACTAAAGTGACAACTGAACTGGGACAAAAATGTCATTTTTGTTATGTAAAAATGAAATGTGTTCAGAAAGGCAACAATTTCTCTGTCTTGGCTACAGAAATCCAAAATAGGTTCATAGGTACTTACTAAGGTACTGATCTGTGAGGGTCTTAAGAAGCCTAGTCTTCCTCTCCTATTGTAGCTTTTCACCCTTATATTTTGCATATAAATAACTCAGAGATGAGCAGAACAAGGATTTGTTAGGACATTTACATGTTTCAGTTATCATGCCTTTTGTTGTCATACAGAAGTTACTGTATTATCAGTCCTATTCATACTACCAACAGTAAAGATCACAGGTGTGTGTGTGTGTGTGTGTGTGTGTGTGTGTGTGAATAAAACTGAGCTTTGACAACTGTTTGTGTTTGAAAGGACTGAAAGGCTGCACAGCTGAAGTATGTCACTTAATTACACTATTACAACTTTACTTGCTTTTTGAAAGAAAACTTTACAGCAGTTCAACAAATAAAATGTTCCAAGTTGCTCATCTGAACAAATAGTGTTTCAGCTCGTTCTTGTCTATAACTGATCCTCTTTTACGCAAGAAGCAACATATTTTGAAAATGCAATAGTAAACATATGCAGTAAGAAATAACATATCACTTTTGCAGTTACATTTACACTGTTACGTCCGGAATATGTTTAACTGAATTCTTATAATCTTGCAAGTACATACAGAGGTCATGTTAATGCATTGTAGATCAGCAGTGAATATTACAAAGGACAGAGCTTCTGACTATTGTGGAATATAAAGGAGTGTAACTTCCTTCTTATATGCTGAATGCGGTAGTAGCTATGGTAGAATGTAGCAGAAAAACAAGAGTAATAACTCCTCACAAGTATAACATAGAAAAAAAACCCAGAACATGTTTATAGAGATTATAAGAAGGAAATCCATATGTCACCACTATCTGCATTCATAACTGATGTCACAGTCCGTGTTATTGAAGAGTGAGTGTGTGTATGTTTGTTTGTGTGTGAGTAGGGGTACAGAAAGGAATCGTGGACAAATGAGTGAAATGATTTCTATAAATATTGATCTCGGGGAACGGACAAATAAATGCAGGAAAGTTTTACACACTGATGATAATCTCCTCTGATTAGAGTTTTTGCTATCAACAAGTGCTGTGTTAACTGACTAGACTTCTGTGCTCTGGTTTGCCATACACTGTAAGGGTTGTAGCACAGAATATAATGTTACTAGACAACTTATACACACAAACACGAGCACACACACACACACACACACACACACACACACACACACACACTCATGCAAACCTGTTCTTGTTATGTATTTAACAAACTGCATATAGTTAAGTACTTCAGGGAGCAGTTTGAACCATAAACCATGCTCTCTGCATTAAAGCATACATAGCCACTGAGTATTTTATGTAAAGCAGAAAACAAGACTTTCTGCATTAAAGAGACAATGGCTGTAAGCTTTGCAAACTATAGACCTTAGTGACCATCTTGATATGAATGAAGTGTATGAGTAATCTACAATCTTATAAAATATCTTCTGATTATATGCATTGTACAAACATGAACAGCTGATTGCTGAGAGGAAAGACATAGACATATGTGTTTTAAGTCTTTCCAAACAAATTTACATTTTTTTCCTGAGCTTATACAGCTTATATTAGATGTGTAACAGCTCCCAGGATCTGTAGTCTGTAAACGTATTGTAGTTTCAGAGCACTGTATAAAGAATAATATACATTTGGCAGTAAATTGCTTGGTTTAAAAGGCAAAAGACAAGCTGTGTATAAAAGATTTTCTGACCAGCAAGGATGTAGAAAGAAAATTCCACTTTGTACTCACAAGCTCTTAGTGCGGGTTTATATCATATCATCGAATGCTTAAAAAAGCGAACGATGAATAATCGACCCCATATAACCAAAAGCTTACAATCTCAAAAGCTCAGAATAGCGATTTTTTTTCCAAGGGGTAAAAAATCTTGTTCCAAAAAAAAAAAAAAAAAAAGAGAGAAAGGAAAAAAATGTAAAGCATACATAAAGTGGGGGGGGTTCACCCCCCACACCCCTCCTACTTAAATATACCAACACTGAGATTGCACTACAGTGCCGAAAACTGCAAAGTAACGGAAGCGGCCAAGCAAATTCTTTTCCTGGGAAAGAATTTGCTTAAAAGCCGCTTCGCTATTTTGCCTTTTTGTTGTTTTAAGTTCGACCAAGGCGCATTCGATAGAATGCATCTTCGGTCATCTAATAGGAACCCCTAAGTGCTACCTCCAGACATGAAATGGACACATCTCTCAAAATGCAGCCCCTCAAGCACTTAATAAATAGGTTCATAGGTTCATAGGTTCATACTAGGCTATCTGCCTGAGGGCATTTACAAGCCTAGCCCATCGTTTTGTGGCTTACGCCACCCCTTTAGTATGGGGAACTATACCCATTATTTTGCTGTGCCTCTGTCGAGCAGTGACACTGAGGTAATCCCTGGGGTATATCTGCGATCTTCCATCCATTGGTCAAGATTACTCTTGAACAAGGCCAGCGAGGTGCTCTGCCTCACATGTACCGGGATTTTGTTCCACAGCATAGGGAGTCTTTGGGTGATGAATCTATCCCTCCAGCACGTCCTATTAATAGCCGTGTCAAGGTTTAAGTCTCCGCCCTTGTGGCTCTGATGGATCTAGATTTTTTGAGGTGAAGCATATTCATCAAATCTGGGTTTGACATGGCCTTGTATGTTAGGCAAAGGTCACCTCTGAGCAAGCGGTAGCGACTGAATAGAGCTGGAGTTCTTTCAGTCGGGCAGCATAGGACAGATTTTTGAGACCCTTTATCCTTTTGGTGAGGAACTTTGTGGCCTCTCCAGCTGCTGCAAGTGTCGGGTCAGATACATTCGAATGGGGCATTGTACTCAATCATTGGTCTGATGAGTGATGAGTAAAGGGAGACTATGACCTCCCTTGATCTAGATGAGAATCCCTTCATGATAAGGTGGGCAATGTAGAAGGTCTTCCTAACTACTTTAGCTACATGGGTGTCGAATGACAGACTACTATCAACCTGGGTCCCCAGGTCCCTGATAACTTCTTCTGTGCTCAGTGGATTGCCACCTATTTGGTAGCTAGGTAACCTTGTTTTTCCCGAAGGGTATGACTATGCATTTTTGGCATTTAACTTTAGGCCGTGGCTCTGGCACCAGTTATCCGTTTCTGTGAGACCCTTCTGAAGGATATCTGTGTCAGATGTGTTTTCTACTATGGCTCAGTTTGCAGTCATCTGCAAACTTTGTCAGCTATAACCCTCCTGTGTTTGCTTGTACTGGAAAAGTAGATGCCAAACAAGAGTGGGCCCAGGACTGAGCCCTGTGGGACACCACTTGTGACAGGCTTTGAGTCTGACATGGCGCCAGCAGCTCTGACCCTGTGGGTTCTGTCACTCAGCCAGTTTGCAACCCATCTTGTGATGTATGGGTTGACATTTAAGCTGATGAGTTTTTCAATGATACCCGAATGGGGTATTGTATCGAAGGCCTTAGCCAGATCGAGGTAGGCTGTATGGACTGCCTTTCCTCATCAATGGCTTTGGTGACTGTTTCAAAAGTCAACCAAGTTTAAAAGGCATGATCTGCCTTTGACAAAGCCAAACTGGGTTGGATCCAAAGTCTGCAAATTCCTATGTCTTTATTTATGAGGTCCATTATGATCCTCTCCATGGCTTTGCAAATAAGGCTTGTCAAGCTAATGGGCCGGTAATTTCCAGGGTCGGTGGAGGCACCGCCTTTGTGAAGTGGTACCACAGTTGCAGTGCGCCACCCCTGGGTACGTATCCAGAGGTAAGACTTTGATTAAACAGCTGTCCTAGCTGTGGGTTTAATTCCTCATTGAGTTCATGGAGCACACAGCCGGGGACACCATCAGGTCCCATGGATGCTGTGTTTTTGCTTTGGAGAGAGCAGTTCTCACTTGGGCGCTGCAGATGTTTGGGGCCCTGCAATCGTTTGCCATACACATCTCTCCTTTTGGGGGAGGGGAGAAGTTTGCACTGAACCTGTCAGCCAGTATGTTGGCAATGTCTGTAGGATCAGTAATCTTCACATCATTTTGAACTAGCTCTGAGCATATCTGGGAGTTTCCTCCCAGGTTTCTAACATAGCTAAAGAAGGCCTTATGATTGTCTTTTGAGTCTTTAGCTATTTTTCTCTCAAAATTTGCTTTGGATGATTTTATGAGAGCTCTTAGTTTTTACTTATAGTGATCAAGGGTGTCTTACCTTTTAAGGATTTTGCTCTATCTTGTAGTAGCTTCCTCCTTTTGTTGTAGAGTTTGTTTATGGCTGGGGTCCACCAGACTGGACGCTTGCCTTTGGTACAAAGAGTCTTTGTTTTGCTTGGGATTGCCTTATCCATGCAGTCCTGCAGGTGCTGGTAGAAGGCATTTGTAAGTGATTCAGCGGCTTGAGTACTGTTTTCCGCTGCTCGGGGCCTTAAAGGAGACCACACTAGTCTTTAGAAGTGTGAAGTCGGCTTTTGAGAAGTTCTTTACTGTGGTCTTTTTATTTCAGGTGGGGGTGGGATGAGGACCTCCAGCGAGATTAGTTTGTGGTCTGATCTCACCAGTGAGGGTACACCGGTGTTGAACATTGTGCTCCCATGTTCGTGATGATGAGATCAAGTATGTTATCTCCTCTTGTGGGGATGGTGACTAGTTGTTCCATGGCATTTGAGTTTATGAATTCCAGGAACTTTTGGGCTAGGGTGTTTGGGCTTGAGTAGTGTTCCCAGTCTATATTAGGGTAATTGAAGTCACCTAGTATGATGGTGTTTGGTGATACATTTATCCTCTAGTGTTTTCAGGAAGGCCATGTGAGGTTCCTGAGTTTGTGAGGGTGACCTGTAACATGCTACAATTTGCAGAGCAGTCTTGCCTATGGTTAATTGCACCTGGATGGTCTCAGATGCATCGTGCGTTGCCACCAGTCTTGAGGTGTGGGTGTCCTTGATGAATATGGATACCCTCCTTTCTTGGTATTGTCCAGATTTTGGGGCGGAACGCATGATATGAGGTAAAACCTGATAGCGCTGGGGTGCTCTCAGGAGCCTTGAACCAGGTTTCTGTCACAGCACAGACATCGATGTTCTCCATACTGAAAAGGGCCTCGCGTGCATTTTGAGATTTAGACTTCTGGCATTGAGCAGCATTACCCTTAGTTTTTTCCTTTTTGTGTTCTAGGGTGGTAGGTTTAGAATTTGAGCCTTGCCTAAAAAGGCACTATGGGGTGGCAAGAGCCTTTGCCAATATCCGGAATCCCAGGGTGACAGGTGCAAGCCGTCCCTTGCGAAGCAGCGTGGCTTGTCCAGCATGTCATCCCAGGCAGACAGACACTGGATCCCCTTTGAATGACACCAGTGTTTAAGCCAATTGTTAAAGCTGATCATCTTATCTCTGTATTGTGGCATCATTCTTGGTGAAGGTAGGATACTGCTCAAGGTCAGGGTCATACCTGTCTGGGCTACATAATCAGAGAGCTCCTCAATGTCTCTTTTCATGTAGTCCAAGGAGGTCCGTCTCAGGTCGTTTACACCAGCGTGGACAATGACTGAATCATATTTGTACCTGCTGTTGAGAGACCTGAGTGCTTGCGTTATGTGGCGGATTCTAGCGCCCGACAGGCAGCTTACTGTGACCTTCTCCTTACTCAGTCTGGTGGCGGGGCGCCAGTGTGTCTGACTATGGAGTCACCAATGACTAGTGTGTCTGGCATTGTGTTTGGCCTTAAGGGCTGTGACTGTTTGACACTCTGACTGTGAGGTCTATGTGTTGCAGGTGTTGTGTTCTGAGGTGGTGGTTGTTTGGGTGTCTGCTTTGGTGGCCTCTGCTGTTTTGGTAGATTTTTGATCAGAGCCTCCGAGTATGTCTTTGTGTGTTTATGTGTATGATTTGAGGTTGTAATGGTAATATGTGAGACTGGGTCTATAGTGTGTGTGGTAACCTTCTCCTCCTGACTGGTCTTGCCAGTCCTATGTTGAGAGAGCTCAGCCTCCAGTTTGGCCGTATAGTTGCATCTCTCGCATGTATTTGTGTTTTGTGGGAGGAGGAGAGGGTTGTCTGTGTACATGAGGCAATTGTAACATTGCCTCAATATTCCCAGGTTCACCAGCTGAGCAGGAGAGGACACTAGCAACTGATCCCTCGACATGCTAGAAGGAATAGACAAAAAAACTTTAAAAAAGATTCCGGGGACGTGGGTGACCGAGAAATGGGGTTGCCTTTTGGGGTACTATCTATGACAAGAGTGCCGTATCAAGGTAATAAGTACTGTAGGAGCAAGTGCTACGTTTAACAGATAGAGAATAGTCTACTTGGAGTCAAGTAGAGATGATCTTTTTAATTATAGGATACGCTGATTAGATCAGTAGTATAGTTCGAGGAAGGTAGTTTTAAGGGAAAATTTGAAGAGTGGACTTTAGGTAGCGAATAGTTTAAACCTGCTTAACCGGCGCTGCCCTAGTGTGCAACAGTAGCAACTCCGTGCTAAATCGGGCTAAATCGCGCTAAAGCGTGCTTTATAGCAGGGGGCTGGAAAAGACAGGAAATGACCCAAATTAGCCAACAAACCACAAGTCACTGCCCTAAACCACTCCTCTGAGGACAAATGAAGGAGTTATGGAAATGACCCCTAGTGGCCAATAAAACTACAGTTTCAAGTCAGTAACCACCTCTCCGGGGGGCAGGGAAGCTGCTCAATGTTAGTCACTGCCACTGATAAACACAGAGACCCTCCTTCAGCCCAAGCAAAAATGGCCTCACAGAAACTTTCAAACAGTTCAGGAACAGCAAGCCTGTAACTGAACTTTTTTAACTCTCAGAAAAGTGGGAAAAAGCAAGATTTTTTTTTGTTTTGTTTTTACAGAGATAGCAGAGGTTCACAAGTAATATCAAGTTATAACAGTGCAGTAAATGACCCCACACAAGAGTGCTAGGTCAAGGACAGAAAATATGCAAGTTTTAAGAAAAACGATTTAAAATTAAGTGCAAACAGGAAATTCAGCAAACAGCTTTTGGTTGTGCTCTAAATACAGCTACTAATACAGAAATCAAGTTTAACAAGCCAGAAAATGCTCAAGCTAGGCAGCTATGCAGAAAAACTTAGCAAATAAACAGAGAAAAATACTTAAAATCTCAAAAGTGGCTCCTTCTTCTCTCAGCGTTTTTCCTCTTGGAGGGTGCTTCACCAACAGCCAACAAGCCTGAAAAGACGCTCAAACCACGAGGCAACTAGGTTTTAAGAGAGGAAGATGAAGGAGTTATGGAAATGACCCCTAGTGGCCAATAAAACTACAGTTTCAAGTCAGTAACCACCTCTCCGGGGCAGGAAGCTGCTCAATGTTAGTCACTGCCACTGATAAACACAGAGACCCTCCTTCAGCCCAAGCAAAATGGCCTCACAGAAACTTTCAAACAGTTCAGGAACAGCAAGCCTGTAACTGAACTTTTTAACTCAGAAAAGTGGGAAAAAGCAAGATTTTTTTTTGTTTTTGTTTTTACAGAGATAGCAGAGGTTCACAAGTAATATCAAGTTATAACAGTGCAGTAAATGACCCCACACAAGAGTGCTAGGTCAAGGACAGAAAATATGCAAGTTTTAAGAAAAACGATTTAAAATTAAGTGCAAACAGGAAATTCAGCAAACAGCTTTTGGTTGTGCTCTAAATACAGCTACTAATACAGAAATCAAGTTTAACAAGCCAGAAAATGCTCAAGCTAGGCAGCTATGCAGAAAAACTTAGCAAATAAACAGAGAAAAAATACTTAAAATCTCAAAGTGGCTCCTTCTTCTCTCAGCGTTTTTTCCTCTTGGAGGGTGCTTCACCAACAGCCAACAAGCCTGAAAAGACGCTCAAACCACGAGGCAACTAGGTTTTAAGAGAGGAAGATGAAGGAGTTATGGAAATGACCCCTAGTGGCCAATAAAACTACAGTTTCAAGTCAGTAACCACCTCTCCGGGGGCAGGGAAGCTGCTCAATGTTAGTCACTGCCACTGATAAACACAGAGACCCTCCTTCAGCCCAAGCAAAATGGCCTCACAGAAACTTTCAAACAGTTCAGGAACAGCAAGCCTGTAACTGAACTTTTAACTCTCAGAAAAGTGGGAAAAAAGCAAGATTTTTTTTTTGTTTTGTTTTTACAGAGATAGCAGAGGTTCACAAGTAATATCAAGTTATAACAGTACAGTAAATGACCCCACACAAGAGTGCTAGGTCAAGGACAGAAAATATGCAAGTTTTAAGAAAAAACGATTTAAAATTAAGTGCAAACAGGAAATTCAGCAAACAGCTTTTGGTTGTGCTCTAAATACAGCTACTAATACAGAAATCAAGTTTAACAAGCCAGAAAATGCTCAAGCTAGGCAGCTATGCAGAAAAACTTAGCAAATAAACAGAGAAAAATACTTAAAATCTCAAAAGTGGCTCCTTCTTCTCTCAGCGTTTTTCCTCTTGGAGGGTGCTTCACCAACAGCCAACAAGCCTGAAAAGACGCTCAAACCACGAGGCAACTAGGTTTTAAGAGAGGAAGATGAAGGAGTTATGGAAATGACCCCTAGTGGCCAATAAAACTACAGTTTCAAGTCAGTAACCACCTCTCCGGGGCAGGAAGCTGCTCAATGTTAGTCACTGCCACTGATAAACACAGAGACCCTCCTTCAGCCCAAGCAAAATGGCCTCACAGAAACTTTCAAACAGTTCAGGAACAGCAAGCCTGTAACTGAACTTTTAACTCTCAGAAAAGTGGGAAAAAGCAAGATTTTTTTTTGTTTTGTTTTTACAGAGATAGCAGAGGTTCACAAGTAATATCAAGTTATAACAGTGCAGTAAATGACCCCACACAAGAGTGCTAGGTCAAGGACAGAAAATATGCAAGTTTTAAGAAAAAACGATTTAAAATTAAGTGCAAACAGGAAATTCAGCAAACAGCTTTTGGTTGTGCTCTAAATACAGCTACTAATACAGAAATCAAGTTTAACAAGCCAGAAAATGCTCAAGCTAGGCAGCTATGCAGAAAAACTTAGCAAATAAACAGAGAAAAATACTTAAAATCTCAAAGTGGCTCCTTCTTCTCTCAGCGTTTTTCCTCTTGGAGGGTGCTTCACCAACAGCCAACAAGCCTGAAAAGACGCTCAAACCACGAGGCAACTAGGTTTTAAGAGAGGAAGATGAAGGAGTTATGGAAATGACCCCTGGTGGCCAATAAAACTACAGTTTCAAGTCAGTAACCACCTCTCCGGGGCAGGAAGCTGCTCAATGTTAGTCACTGCCACTGATAAACACAGAGACCCTCCTTCAGCCCAAGCAAAATGGCCTCACAGAAACTTTCAAACAGTTCAGGAACAGCAAGCCTGTAACTGAACTTTTAACTCTCAGAAAAGTGGGAAAAAAGCAAGATTTTTTTTGTTTTGTTTTTTTACAGAGATAGCAGAGGTTCACAAGTAATATCAAGTTATAACAGTGCAGTAAATGACCCCACACAAGAGTGCTAGGTCAAGGACAGAAAATATGCAAGTTTTAAGAAAAAACGATTTAAAATTAAGTGCAAACAGGAAATTCAGCAAACAGCTTTTGGTTGTGCTCTAAATACAGCTACTAATACAGAAATCAAGTTTAACAAGCCAGAAAATGCTCAAGCTAGGCAGCTATGCAGAAAAACTTAGCAAATAAACAGAGAAAAATACTTAAAATCTCAAAGTGGCTCCCTTCTTCTCTCAGCGTTTTTTCCTCTTGGAGGGTGCTTCACCAACAGCCAACAAGCCTGAAAAGACGCTCAAACCACGAGGCAACTAGGTTTTAAGAGAGGAAGATGAAGGAGTTATGGAAATGACCCCTAGTGGCCAATAAAACTACAGTTTCAAGTCAGTAACCACCTCTCCGGGGCAGGAAGCTGCTCAATGTTAGTCAC
The DNA here is from genome assembly GCF_019279795.1 of Protopterus annectens. Lineage (NCBI taxonomy): Eukaryota > Metazoa > Chordata > Ceratodontiformes > Protopteridae > Protopterus > Protopterus annectens. The sequence goes on along the minus strand of NC_056748.1, from coordinate 925,823,896 downwards.
TGCCACTGATAAACACAGAGACCCTCCTTCAGCCCAAGCAAAATGGCCTCACAGAAACTTTCAAACAGTTCAGGAACAGCAAGCCTGTAACTGAACTTTTTAACTCTCAGAAAAGTGGGAAAAAGCAAGATTTTTTTTGTTTTGTTTTTACAGAGATAGCAGAGGTTCACAAGTAATATCAAGTTATAACAGTGCAGTAAATGACCCCACACAAGAGTGCTAGGTCAAGGACAGAAAATATGCAAGTTTTAAGAAAAAAACGATTTAAAATTAAGTGCAAACAGGAAATTCAGCAAACAGCTTTTGGTTGTGCTCTAAATACAGCTACTAATACAGAAATCAAGTTTAACAAGCCAGAAAATGCTCAAGCTAGGCAGCTATGCAGAAAAACTTAGCAAATAAACAGAGAAAAAATACTTAAAATCTCAAAAGTGGCTCCCTTCTTCTCTCAGCGTTTTTTCCTCTTGGAGGGTGCTTCACCAACAGCCAACAAGCATATTTTCAGCTGTTCCCCCTAAAACTATTAAAATATTGTTTTTAGATTAGCAGTATTGAGCTTGTTGTTAAAGGCATTCACTTAGACAGTTGTAGACATAACATGACTTGAAAAAACATGTTGATGAGATGCTCAGAAAAACCTATGAACCTATGAATATGCCTAGCTACACCCATGCTGACTAGGGATTCTGACAAGGTGAATTCCATGCTATGAAGGCAATCTTAAGAAGTTATTAGAAAATGCATGTTGTTAAAGTGTGCTAAATCCTGTTGAAATGTGGTCTGCTTAAAGAAATAGTCACTCACGTATGTAAGAACTTAACAAACCAAGGTTATTCAGTAATATTGTTTTAAGAAGTACATTGGATGGTTTACTGTATATAAACGTACATGAAGTTTTCATATATTCATGTAGCTATAATATATTGCTGTCCATTACTGAAATGTTAACTTCAAAATTGCACAGTATGTACAACTGACTTCCTGAGTAGAAATGCCACCTACCATATTGTAGGGTACATTATTTTTATATATTTAGTCATCTAAATTCATACACAGAAGTTTAAAATGATAGCAGTGCTTTAAATATAGGGCAACAAACCTGGAAATGTACTTAAAAGTCTGTGATAGCCCTATTAAGCTTCATAGCTCTTTAAGCAAGTTTTATATTCTTTTTGGCCTGAAATGGTGATAACTGTTGTGTTTTTGTGTTCCTTTTCAGCTGTCATAACTTCCTCCTTTTCCCAGGTCTGTTGAGGAAAAACGTCCTAGTTTGTAAATCTGCTATAAAAATCAAATCACTATGTTCATAGTGCTATATAAGATAAAAAAGATCTCTATAAGGACTTTTTTCTTTATAAAATAATACAAATACACAATAAACCATGGCAGAACATGTCATTTAATTTTGCAAAATAATATAAGAAGCCATTATCTGTACTGAAATGCAGGAGTTTCTGGCACAGGAGTTCACTCACATTTTGACACTAGAAGAATCTCAGCATTAGTGAAGCAACATGTATTATAAGCTGCTTTTCAAGCCAATGTCAACAGTTTTGTGTATCACTGCCCTCTGCTTCACAGACTCACCTGCAATTGGCTGACATACTGACACCTCTATGACCAAGATGCTGACAACTACTACTAAGTATGGAGAGACACCACACAGAAGTCAGTAGACATGCACTGACAATGCATGGAATTGCATGGAATGTCTACCCAGTATACACAAGGTTTGTACACCATTATCCACCCTTGCTATGAGGAGCTTTCAAGGTCTGACAGGGGACATGCTAGTAGTTTTCTAGATATCAGTTTCATGAATCCTATACCAGTTTCTTGGCATACTCCTGCAGCACGTGGCTTCTACATACAGCAGAGGACAGTGCCACCACTGACTACTCTCACATTGTCATGGAAGCCTCACATTGTGTCAGTATACCAATCAGAAGGGTGTCCACTCCATTAACTGCAGGGTGCTATATAATGCACAGGGTATTACATATAATGTGTCTGTGCACCATCCAGCAGGTCCCATGATTCCTACATCTGCCAAACATGTGACCTCTACTAGCATTCCATGTAAAGTGTCTTTAAGCAGGATCATCTAGTCAGCAGGTGCACATATCACCAGCCAGAACCCTCAATATTCTATTCCCATGGATGTGGCAACAGCCCAATTACAATGCTCTCCACTGTTATGTTCTTCTGGTAATGCAGAATATCTCTTGGAACTTTGGCTAATGACCTCCATCCATAGACCCAGATCATGACAGAGGTAGCATACAACACCAAGCTCTCACAAACAAGGAGCATCACTGAATGTGTGTTCAGACTCATGAATGTTTGCTTTCATCACTTGGATGCATGTGGTGACGCTTCAGTATGAACTTAAGACCTGCAGTGAGATATCTGTGATCTGTGTATTCTTTTTCACAATATAGTGCTAAATAAATGAGACATAATATGTGAACTTCACAGCACTGTCTGACAGACCTGTGGCAGCAGTCAGAGGAAGTGGCTGGAACAATACCCCATGCAAAGCAGAGAATGGCACAACATATACTGGCCCTGGTAAACAGGAGTCATCTGGTCTAGAACTATGGGCCATGAAAAAGGGCAATATACAGCAAAACTAATGCATGTATACAAACCCAGGTTATGCATTGCAGTGCATTCATTGGTCATGCTATGTATCAAACACTATCTTACCCACACAGGCCAGAGGGCTGGACAGGACACAGTCATCATGATTTGTGGTGAGGTGGGGCACAGTGACAGGAAACAACAATGCTGCTGCAGTTGTAAAGGTTATGGGAGGTGTATGTGGTAACCACTCATGTGGGTAGGAGGTTGGCTGGAGTCAAGGATCACATCCTGCAGTGTCAGAGTGGAACTTCAAGGTTGTGGCCTTTGGCTGGGTATACTGTGTGGCCTCACAGTATGAAGGCTGTAGGTATCTTGTCTGAGGCATAGTGTAGCACTTTGGAAGCATGTACAGGAATCTCATTCTGGCCCCATGGAAAACAATAGAAGGATGGCATGCATGACCTGAAAATGGCCACAGTAAGGCATTGCTCTCAGCAGGCCAACAGGCAATGACATAGAACTGCAGGATCCAGAGCAGCTGGCCTTTTGGGGAGTCCCTGAGGTGGAACTGGATAAGCACCTGGCCTGATGAGGAGTCCCTGAGGTGAGGCAGGATGAGCAGCTGGCCTGGTGGGATGTGCCTGAAGTGGGGCAGGAGCAGCACCTGGCCTGGTGGGGAATCCCTGATGTCCAGAGCACTGGCCTGGTGGAAAGTCCCTGATGTCCAGAGCAGCTGGCATTTTGACAAGTCCATGAGGTGGGGCAGGATGAGCACCTGGCCTGGTGGGTATTCCTTGATGTCCAGAGCACTGGTCTGCTGAGGAGTCCATGAGGTGAAGCAAGATGAGCAGTTGGCCTGGTGGGGAGTCCCTGAGGTGGAAAAGGATGCAGCTGGCCTTGTGGGGAGTCCCTGAGGTGGAACGGGATGAACAGTTGGCCTGCTGGGGAGTCACTGAGGTGGGGCAGGATGAGCAGCTGGCCCAGTGGGGACTCCCAGAGGTGGGGCAGGATGAGCACTGGCCCAATCCTAGGGGTAAAGGTAGTCATTACCAGGGGCAATAGTAATGCAGTCTGTAGAACAAGATTTGGCCTGTGACCATCCACCAAACAGCTGGATCCTTGCATGACCTTGCCACTGGAGGCACCAGCATGATCTGTTCCAGCAGTAGGAAACAGAGATTATGGAGAGAAAAACAGCATTTAATAGCAAGCATTGTGTATATGGTTTTGCGATATATTTTTCTATTACATTTTGCTGTGCTTAGCTTTTGTTGGCACGGATTGTACTAATTAGTGTTTGATTTGTATCTTAAAGTGGCAGACGAGATTGCTATGTCTCTGACCATCATACACATGTGTATGTGCGTGCATGCACACACACACACACACACACACACACACACACACACACACACACACACACACACACACACACATACACTAAACTCACTGTATATTGTTGGCAGATGTAAATATTTCAGAAATTTCCTGTCTGCGATCCTGTACATTACTTCCTTTTCAGGCATTGCACCTCTTGCTTTTGGACTTCTGTAGCATGGATCAGAGTTCAAACACTAACACATCAATTGTCATACCTACCCCTGCCCCTAGGCCTAACTCTACACCTAAACTTAAAAAATAATTTCTGTAATACTATCACTACACAAGACACACAGAGACACATACCACATACAGTAGCACAGACACACACACACACACACACACACACACACACACACACACACACACATACACACACACGCAGTATTAAATGTATTCCATTCCCTAGCCTTACTCAAACCTTAACCCACAAATACCATTACAAGGTCTCATGTATTAAACTCCAAAACCCACACTTATCTTACACACATGCAAAAGATCTTCCTTCTACCAAAAATTCAAGGAAGTAGGCATTCAATATATTTCTCACACCATTCACTCTGTCAATGAACAGAAGGTTTGACAGAGTGAATAGTGCAGAAGTATATATGGAAACAGATGTTTATACTGAATCACATTTTGTTGAATCATAATTCAAAGTACAAATCTAACTGAAATCACATTTGTCTGAAAATCCATTTGAATTATGACTGACCGAAAATTGTAAAGTAAAGAAGCAGTGATTAATTGTGTAATTTTTTTTCTCTTTGCTCAACTGTTGTGCAGCTGTGCAGTTAGCATATTTAAGTAAGGGGGCTGTGAAGGGTGCAGGGGAATTGCCCCCTGTAGAAAACATTTTTAGGGTATGTTTGCTCTAATGAAGTTTTCTATTAAATGTGTCTGTGCATCAGCACTGACTCACTGTGAGCATTTTTCCTCATTTGTCCACTGTTGTGTAACTGTGCAGTTAGTACAAATCACCTCCAAAATAGGGGTTCAGAGAGGCTTGTCCCATCAAAAAAAAAAGTTTTTAAGGTTTGTTTGGTGCAATAAAGTTTTTTGGTCAAATGTGATTCTATGAAATAAGTTTTGTTTAGTCATTTGTGATTTCAGTAAAGTGCGATTTAGTAAAAACAACCATAATCATATCCTTCCCTCTCTCTTTCTATATGTATATGTATATACATGTATATATATATATATATATATATATATATATATATATATATATATATATATATATATATATATATATACGCACACACACACACACACACACACACACACACACACACACACACACGTATTTATAAAATTTGCTCTGTTCACTGAGCTACACCTACCCCTTTACTCCAACTAGCCCACTGGATTAATTTTAACTCAACATTTTTAAAAATCATCAATGCTGTCTAGGCATGCATTATTCTTTACATCAAAACTTTGAGCAAGCAATAACTAATCTGTGAAACTGAAACTTCATATATGGTCAGAATCTGACCTTTAAAATGTAGATTTAGGCCAGCAAGATTTTTTTTTGGGGGGGGCAGGGTATCTATATTCTGTGCATCAGACTTTCTAGAGCTTGAATTTCAGAACAAGATGCAGGCAGTTTTAAAGGAAAAAGGCCACTATGTTTCAGATAGTACTCATTGAGTAGACATCAGTGTCAAATGGACAAGAAGTGGGCAACATCAGATGAGGACAGTGGTCATCATGAAGGCACACAGTTGAGGGTGTTACTGAGGCAGCAATGAGAAGCCAAGGCTAAATAAGAGGCAGAAGGGGGTCCATAAGACAGAAAATAAAGTGTTAGAGGAAGAAGAAGATGAAGCTGGCTACTGAGCTGATTGGTTGTTGAAAGAATGTTGGCTCAATAACCACAAGAAAAAGTCTAAAACATGTAGAAATGGGGATGGGGAAAAAGAACACCTGTAGGAGAAAAGAAGGCTGAGATGACAGCAATTTTAAGCAAAGGTTTTATGTAGGGGGTTAAGAATTACAGGTAGGGTATTGAGGAACTTCATACATTTACAATCTGCAATAAAGCAGTCAGAGATAGTGAACATGAAAATGGAAAAAGACCTGACAGCATGGCATCTGAAAAAGGTCATTTCCAATTTCCCATTTAAAAGTCATCAGGGTATCCCCATAGGCTTAACAACCAAAAATAACAACTGGAATACAGATTAATTCAGCACTTTTAATATCCAAAAGGTCAGTTATCAAAGAGGTCACATGTGGAGAAGAGGCATTATTTATTTTATTTATTTATTTATTGACATTTGTTAACCAGGTTTGTCCAACTGGGCTTGTGGCCCATTTTCAGTGGAGACCCGAGGAGAAAAGCTCCAGTAATACATTTTAAAACAAGTACAATTTTAAACAATATTGATATAATAGCAGTTATAGCAAAACAATTCACATATGTTGGGATACATGCATAAAGTTAAAGTTGCATTAAAAAGAAGCTAAGTAACAATTTTACATTGATATAGTTCAATAGGTCAACAATTAACATTTTTTGTTTGTATAAAATTGTGCAAATGCATAGTAGACACATTGGAGAGAGAGGTGTAATGAGGTACTAAGTATGGTCCTTTTGAGGGTACATAAAGGGAAAGAAGACTAGGTAGGGTCATGGCAAGGGCAGGTTCTGGAATTGAGAAAATAAGCTTTTAGTTCATTTTTAAAGTGTGAGGTGTGGGAGATTGAACGTAAGTCAAGGGGAAGTTTGTTCCAAGCATGGGCAAGGGAGTGTTTGTAGAGTAGTTTGCCTACTGAACTTTTTTGGGTGGTAGATATCAAGTAATTGTTGGTTAGAAGTACAGAGGGTCCGGGATGGGATGTAGATGGAGACTAAGGAAGATAGAGATGGATAGAAGGAGGGTTTATAAAGAATAGAGTGTAGCATATGAAATTGATAAGATAGCAGAAACTGGGGAAGTTCAAGCCATTGAAGAGAGTTTAAAGAAATGCAGTGGTGTGAGTTGTATGGGGAGTTAGTAATGAATCTGGCTATTTTATAGTAAGTCTGTTGCAGTTTGTTTAGAGTAGAGGCCTGGATATTGGTAAGAACTGGGGCAGCGTATAAGAAGGAGTGGAGGAGGAGTGTCTGGCCCAGGGTAAGTCTAGATTCAGGGGTTAGGAATTTTTTGTTCCGATACAGCAGACCTAGTTTCTGTTTTTTTTTTTTTTTTATACATTGGAGTATGTGTAGGATGAACTTGAGTTCATCATCGATAATGACCCCTAGGAGTTTTGTGTGGGTGTCAGGTTGGATATTTGTATTGTTAGAAGATGTAATAAAAAAGGAGGTTTTGTGATGAGAAAGAGAACGGGGAAGGAAAAGTAGGAGTTTGGTCTTAGTATCCTATCATTACTATCCTACTCATTGTTTGATGAGGCACTGAAAAGGTAAAAGAGAACGGGAGTTCTGATAACTGAAGGTGATAAGAAAGTCAGCATTTGGGCTGCTTTTAATACTCATAGACGATCAAGGTATCTTGGGGTTGAAATTTGATGGAGCTTATTTCGTGGGTAGTGTTGTAGTTTGTGCAGTGTTCAAAAAGTTCTGTACTTTTTTACACTGGGCCATGACCCAGTTGTCAGGGGCAGACAACTTCTTGCATTACCTAGGTGATTTTCCTTTTTATGGTGAGATTTAGGAAAAGGGAATGCCATAAGGTTTAAGGTACATTAGGCCTTAAAAGTGATGTACAAGAATTTGGGGTACTCTTTACAACAAAGAAGTCAAAAGGTCCAAGTATATACTTGCCTTTTCTAGGTGCTTAGATAGATACAAAAGCAGAGTAATTCCATCTCTACTGTAAGAAAGTGAAAATCTGTGGGCCTTATGGAACTTGGTGAATTTCAGAGTTGAAGGCATATCTGTACTACTTATTTTAATGATTTTTATTTTTGAATTGCAGCATCCCTTCTACCACCAAGATGAGGACAGACAGAATTCCACTCCTAAACTATGTGGCTAGTTCAGCAAATAACAAAGGGACCCCACCAGCAAGAAAACCTATAAGAGGTCTGATAGATAGGAGTCTCTGGAATGTGTGTGTCACCTGCTGGAAGAAATGAAATAACAAGAGAAGCAATGGGGAACACCAGACAAATTAACTGTGAAAGTGGTGAGGGAGGGGGGCAATGATTCATATCAAGCACCAGCAAAGGACTTATGGATAGTCATGAGGATGAATACCCACATTATTAAGGAGAAATGGTGAGGAGTGAAGCTAGGTCTGAGACAGCACAATAACTGAGGTGGTACACAGCCACTTCAACCCATCAAGCAGAATGCATTAGGAGAAGGTTGAATTGCATCTTGGGTAAGGCTATGACCAAATACTCAGGTAGATATGTAGCACACCTGAGACTCAAAGCAAAAATGGGAACATTTGTATGATAAAGATGGAGTACATTTATCAAACTAAGGGATGAAAATTTACACACAAGGCAAGCTGCCTTATGCTAGGCAGGTAGATAGGTGCACCTGTGAGATTTACTTTGCAAAAAGGATGAGGCAGTATCCTCTTTTGTGGTAAGATGCAGGCATACTAAGTGAGGATAGTGAATAGGGGGAGGATGAAATACTATCCGACCTGTAGATCATTGTGTATATTGAACCTAGTCAGCCACTGTAGCTAGATAGCATGTGCATGTAAGTTAATGAGCACATGCAAGACCAATGACATTTTGAGTAGTCATATGAATGTAGGCTTGAATGGAGATGTACATGTGTATGTGTGTGTGTGTGTTAGACGTAACATGTCAGTCAGTAAGCATATGAAGTAAAAAGTACATGTGCAAGTTACAGCTCCTGATGTGTGTATGTATAATAAACAACTTGAACTCATACCCAGCCTCAGTGTCTCATTTGAATACACAAGACACGTGACACTATCCTCAGCAAGATGGAGGATTACTTTGGGGGATGGTCACAGCAGTCTTTAGCCAGCATTCGTCAGATGCTTATTGCAGCTTAGTACAATAACTATTTGTTTTGGATAAGCAGATATTAAATGAAGCACTAGAGACATAGGGCCAGATATCACTAGTGCAATCTACCTTGGACAGAGGCATGGTAGTAGCTGTCTTATGCACCTCATATTAAAGCATAAAACAATTTGTCTCCGTCTGATCAATTTATAATAAAGAGACAGTTACAGCTATGAAACTCTCTCTTTGGTGCATTGAGTATTTTCTAATGATGATATGTTTGATAAAACGGTTACATGTCTTCATTAGAGGAGAAGGTGGGGGCCTAGTTGTACAATTCAGCACCTCACAATATACAGCATAGCAATGAACTGTCCCAAACACACACACACACACACACACACACACACACACACACACACACACACACACACTAAAAAAGCATTTAAGAGTTGATGAATCTAATGTATAATTCAGCATGCAGATTGTTTTCCATTTTTTCTTCTTCGCCTTATGTCAATATAAAATGTGTTTAGCTAACATCTTGTGTGACCAAATTACTTTATCAGCAACTTGCATGAGGATCAAACCTCTGTAAAATCTTTGTGCATTTACATTATCCACCTTCATTTTTATTTTGTCATGTTTAACTTTTATGTACAATTCAGCAACAGGTAGTCTGCTAATTATCCACTGGGGGTCACTGTTACTAAAGAACTGATTACAGCACACCCCTGAGATTGGAACAAGTAATGTTAGTAGCAAAGAGAAGCATAATGCAGCAAATCTGCACTTGGAAACATTCTCATGAAAGTCTAATTTATAGTTCTTTCGCAAAAACTTTCTGTTCTTGAATTCCGAAGTTAATAAGTTAAATGCTGTGCTTGTTCAGTTGAGCTTTACTTTAAGAATTATTTACAAGAATAGAAAACTAAAGGATGTATCTCTTCTCTACTCTTATCTTTAGTGGAAATGAATCTCAAATGATATGTCAAAGGGCCAGTCAGTGTGTGTCATAGAAAGAATACCACAGGAGGGCTTATTTCTCAAGTGATGAGCTATGCAGAGTCTAACATAGTTAAGGTTAGAAGAGGAGACTGACAGTTAATCCCTTTATAAATATTTATAATAGGAATGAGAGGCAAATAGCCCCTAGTTGGTTTATATCTACGGGGTATACTAGAAGATTTTCTTAAAAATGCCGAAGACAAGGGTACTGATAAGGCGCACCCAAAAATACATAATCTCATTTTATTTATTTTTTTATTTATGTCATGTGTGTGTGTGTGTGTGTGTGTGTGTGTGTGTGTGTGTGTGTGTGTGTATCAAAATCATGAAAGGTTTATTTTTGTGTGTTTGGATTACCGAAAAATAATGTTGGAAACTGCCATGTTAACTGTTCAAACTGTTGGTTCGTTTGGAAGGCAAAAATTGACATTCGGCATATTTTGTGCCGTTCAACATCCGTAAAACAGCTCTTGACAAATCACACATTTTGTTACTGTTTTGCAGGGGGACAAATTAGGTATTCTAACTCCGAGATCTCACTGCAGTGAGGAAAAAGGTAATGTTCCTGATCCTCACTGTAATGTGATCCACCTGTAAACATCGACACTCAAAACTGCAAATGCAAGTAGCGTCTCGATGTTCCATAAGCAACATAATTTCAGTTTGGATTTGCACTTTTTGGATCTTTACCCTCAACCATCTGAACAACAGTAAGTTAACTTTCATGTTTTTGATTATATTATATATATATATATATATATATATATATATATATATATATGTATATATATATATATACACACACACACACATATATATATATATATATATATATATATATATATATATATATATATATGACAAAAGCTCATATAGTGGTGTATAACTCAGAAGAAAGTCCTAGCCAGCAAATTAATGCCAAACACTTTATTACACTCCAACATATAACACCAGTAAAATAATAAAATGGTCAAGTGCTTTCATCTCTAATAGTGGGACTTCTTCAGAACCATTAGTGTAACATCATTAGTCCATTTAAACATTTTCCCATCATGTAACAAAAAAAATAATTGGTTGTTGTAAAGATAGTAATCCAATTAAGGTCCCAAGACTTCATTGTTAAAAACGTAAATACAGGTTACAATCTACATTTAAAAAATGTATATCAAAAATAAAATGATCAATTAACTATATTGTTAAGCATTAATACCAATGTGGTCAAAAAAACCTGCCAGACTTTATTAAAAATATCTTAAACTAATAAATTATATAATACATGAGAATCCCCAGGGAGAACTAACAAAAGATGAAACAATATTACTAAATTAATCGAGCACTAACGATACTTTGCGTATAACGAAGCCGGATAAAGGGGGAGGTCTAGTCATTACCGAGAAGAACAGTTACAACAGCAAAATAATTTGTTTACTTTATGATTCAGATAATTATTTAATTTATAATAATTTGTTTACTTTATGATTCAGATAATTATGAAATAGTATCAAAAAATGAAATAAATATTGCACACAACAAAATTCAGTTATTTCTAGAGGACTACCTATTTCAAGAGATAATTAATGAGCAGCTTACAACTTTTTACAAAACGACCATCCAGTTGTACCAAATTTATGTGGTATACCTAAAGTTCATAAGAATATTTTTAACCACCCCTACAGACTAATAGTAGCAGCTCATAGAAGCTCTACGTACTCTTTAGGTGTATTTATTGACAAGGCTATTGAAAACTACATTGAACCCTATCGAACATCTTCTAGATGACTCTTGGGATTTTTTATCTAAATTGAAACAGGGTTACTACTATGACAGTTGTACACATTCTACCATTGATGTGGTGGATTTATTTAACTCTATACCACATGCTGAGGGTTTAGCTTTATTTCATGAGGTTGTTATAGAACACACCTTGCTCAACAACACTATGATTAATTTTGTGATGGATGCTATGGAACTTGTATTAATGAACAACTTTGTGGTATTTGAAGGGAGTGGGTTGGACAAATTAAAGATGTAGCAATGGGCGCCAGCTGTGCGCCAATCCATGCTAATATGGTTATGTTCTCTTGGGAAAAGAAACACATCTTTAGTTCAGAGTTTAATAAACTCTGGCAGGTTTATTTCAGATACCTTGATGTGTTCATCCTATGGGAAGGAACAAAAAATGTGACTGATAAATTTATTTACTACCTAAATAATATATGTTCATATTTTAAATTTACACACACTTGTTTGATTGAGAGTTGTAACTATCTGGATGCCTGATTTTCAAGGATAATAAGAATAAAAACTTTTGGTCAAAGCTTTATAGGAAACACAGCTATTCAAACAGCTTCTTAGATTGCAGGAGTTGTCATTCCACCTATACTAAGAAGAACATTGTTAAAGGACAAAAATATTCAGGCAGCTAGGATGCACTCAGAATTGTTTTATTTTAAATTAGAACTGTCCAACCTTGTCAAGATGTTCAGTGACAGAGGTTACCCTATGGATTTAGTTACAACATTAGGGAGAGAAGTCTTAGAAGGATGGGGTACTAAGTATAAACCTCTGTTGGATTGTAGCAAATAATCAGTAACAACTAAACCTGAACTTTCTACCACCACATATTTAAATTCCATGGTTTTCCATTTTTGTCATTTAGGTGTAGATGTTAGAAACATCCTGACTAGAAATTGGGTATTATTTAAAAGCAAATCCGCAGCCAAGACCCCTTGGAATCCAAGAACGAAGCACCAAAGACGCCCAAGCAAAAAAAGTTTATTTACACAAAACAGCAAAGCCACATGTACCAACACCACATTTGTTTTTAAAGATGTTATTTAAAAGCACTACAGAACTCATCAACATTTTAGGGGGAAAACCTTAATTTGTGTACAAAACAGGACATGATGTGAAATATTTATTGGAACATCCAACACGGATTCTTAGTAATGAAAAAGTACTACTAAATGTGTTTTTTGTAACTATTGTAAGTTTATTTTACATGGCCAAAGAACACTGGTGGGGAACCACAACAACAAGTTAGACTTCTGGTAGGTAATTGTGGTAGGATGGGTACAGTTTACATAGCAGTCTGCCAGGAATGCAGTCATTTCTACACAGGGAAAACTGAGACAACATTACGGATGCAGATTTACAAACATATATACTATTCAACATAAAAACACCAATTGTGCTTTGTATAAGCACTTTCTAGTGTGTCCTAATTAAAAAAAATTATATTTGGAATTTTAGACAAGTCAAAATAGACTATAGGGGAGGGCTTGGGAAAATAATTTGCAATCTTGTCAACTAAAATGGCAACTGAGACTTAATGGCTCTACATTGCCTGGTATAAATGACAATATATCATGCACTCTACCAGTGTTAAAAGATATCTATTGGATTTATAACTTTTTGGCCTGTTTTTAGGATTTCTATGTGTTTTTTTTTTTTTTTTTAAGTAATTTATGAGCTCAAGACATTTTTACAAGCCTTAGGTTTTAATTGTGTTAGTTCTCCCTTGGGATTTTCATGTATTATGTAATTTATTAGTTTAGGATATTTTTAATAAATTGTGGTAGGTTTTTGACCACATTGGTATTAATGCTTAACTATATATTTAACTGATTGTTTTATTTTTGGCATATATTTTTAAAATGTAGATTGTAACCTGTATTTACTTTTTACAGCCAATTAATTTTTTGTTACATGACGGGAAAGTATTTAAATGGACTAATGATGTTAGACTAACGGTTCTGAAGATATCTCACTGTTAGGGACGAAAGTGCTTGACCGTTTTATTATTTTTACTGGTGTTATATGTTGGAGTGTAATAAAGTGTTTGGTTTTAATTTGCTGAGTTGGACTTTCTTCCGAGTTATACACCATTACATGAGCTTTTGTCTTGTTCGAGTTTGGTTAGTGCTGCACAGAAATGCTCTGTATATTTTATCTATGTATTTATTTATTTATTTATTTGTCTTTTGTTAACCAGGTTAGTCCTACTGGGCTAGAGGCCCATTTTCAGTGGAGACCCGAGGAGAAAAGCTCCACAATAAAAAATACCCATAACAATAATGAAGTTACCATTACAAGCAATGTGAAAAAAATTAGTTTACATTACTACAAGCATTTATGCCATATATGAATATGAGTACATAACAAAACATACATTCATGTGGTAGTGGAAAATTGACAAGGCAAAACATTTTTGGCAAAGTGAATCGTTATAAAGTACACAAGGTAGAAAAGCTATGGTTGAAATGAAGATTTACAATAGGACTTAAAAAAAACTCTTTATCATCTTGAAATGACTAAAACAAGTTGGTAGAGAGGAAGAAAAAGGAGTAATAATTTGAAGGCTTGAAATTGAAGGGTTGGGAGGAAAGTTCAGGGAGATCAAGAGAGTGAAGGAGAGCTGAGTATGAGAAGTGTAAGGGGGGAGTACAGAAGGTAAGGAAGAGAGTGATGAGATACAAGTATAGTGCTGCTCAGCGGCAGACGTGAGGCACTAAAGTGCTAGTATTTATGAAAATTATATTAAAGTAAGGAGAGAAAATTTGTTTTAGTTTAACAGTTGGGTGAGTATGTGTTAGGTAGAGAGGTGATATGTGCAGGAAGGAGAGTTGGCAAGGTAGTTCTTTGGTTCTTTTTTAAAATGAAATGAGTATTTATTAGAATGTATATTGGTTGGGAGTTTATTCCAGGTTGAGATGTAGAGTAATTTGCCTATGGCTTGTTTGGCCTGTAGGTGTCAAGTAGAAGTTGGTCGGCACTATGGAGGGATCATGAGGGTTTGTATTGGGATAAGAGGGTGGACCGGGAGGGACAGTCAGCAGGTTTGCAAAGGAGAGAATGTGCCATTAGTAGCTGAGAAAGTTGAAGGAGTTGAGGGAATTCAAGCCATTATAGCTGGTTAACGACAAGGCAGTGATGGGATTTGTAGGGGAAGTTGCAATCAAATCTGGCTATCTGATTGTAAGCTTGTTCAAGTTTGGTTAAAAGATTTGTTTGGAGGTGAGTAAAAATGGGGACGCATACAGTAGGCATGGGAGGAGGTAGGCTTGAGCTAGAGAAGTCCTTGAAGTGACAATTAAAAATGTTTTGTTTCTATACAATAATCCAAGTTTCTGATTGGTCTTTTTGATGGATAGTTGGATATGATGGTGAAATTTCAGTTGATCATCCATTGTAATTCCTAGAAGTTTGGTATGGGAGTCAGCATGGCTGATGGTGTTGTCTAGAGAAGAAAGACTGAAGGAGGTTTTGAGGTTGGACATAGATTTTGGAAGAAAAAGAAGAAGCTTAGTTTTCTTTGGGTTAAGGATGAGTTGATTTTTGATTAGCCAATGTTGAATGAAGTTAAAAGAGGTCTGGGTGTGGGAGGGAAGGGCAGTAGGGTTGTCAGAGAAAGTAGTAAGAGTTGAATCATCCCCATACTGGATCAGAGAAGAGGTGTAGCAGGCAGAGTGGAGATTGTTAGTAAAACTATTAAATAGAAGGGGGAGTGTATATTTTTATATATATATATATATATATATATATATATATATATATATATATATATATATATATATATATATATATATATATATATATATATATATATATATATATATATGTGTGTGTGTGTGTGTGTGTGTGTGTGTGTGTGTTAATTTGATAGGTGAACTAATCTGGAACAGACACAAAGTACAATAAATATAAAATACAGTGACAATAAACATATTGGATACATATACATAACAGCATATACACTGTCAGCTGTTCAACAGGTGTTTGGCTTCATTTTTCCAGTATTGACATTGCAGAGGAGCATAAGGCTAGCACTACATTTCTGAGATGCTGTCCTTCAGAGGGGACATAATACCAAGTTCCCATCTGCCTGAGTAGGCTTGGGTTGTGGATGTAAAAGATCCTACAGCACTCAATAAGAAAAAGGAATGCGCTGTTGTTATTTCAGTTCTTATATATAAAGTAAATAATATATAAAAACAAAACGTTAACAGTACAGTGTCAGTGCAATGACCTAATCACCATTTTTGCTATTTCACCATCAAAAAAGAGTAAGGGAATTACCCCAGCACCCTGGCTAAACATCCCTCTGTTTGTAGAAATACCAACATAGCTGTTCCCTGAAAATAGATCATGAGTAACGGGACTAAGCTGGTCAACAGAAAGTAAACAAAAATAAACAATACTGCAGAAACAAACAAAGCATACAATATAGTTAGTGACAGCTCAACAAAATATTGTATATCACAGTGAAAGTAAGCCGTGATTGTAAGACACCTAGGGATAAATATGACACTCACTGCGAATAAAAATGTTATAAACAAAGGGAAGAAGAAACATTGTAACCAAAAGTGTCTTTTGACCCAGCTCATAACTGAAAAGTGTCTTTGGACCAATTCACTAACCCGTTTAACAAATTGAGATAAATAAAAAGCACAGTAATACTGATGCATGTGATATCCAGAACAGAAATTGTTTTTAAACACTGTGGCTATACACTAACTCCTAGTTACTGAGTACAAATATGCATTTATATGCATGGGATCACAGCACTGAATATGGAACTGGTACAAGAATACCAAATATATGCAAGATGCTACTAGTCATGTTATATTGCAGCAAGATCTACAATAGGAGTATCCGGGTGCGATTACAAGTAGAAAAGTGGTGCTGCTGAGTAACCCATGCATAAGTGTTGGATGGCAATCAGATGAACAAGAGTGAGAGACCTGAACAGCTATATTAAACACACAATAAAAATAAATACGTAGGATCATACATACTATACGTCAGTCCATGGTAACGTGTAAGCAGATCTAGTAAGAATAATGAATGAGAGGACAGTAGCATGCATACAGAAGTAGGACACATACAGTAAAGCAGCAGTCCAAAAAAGTTTTACCAAGTTTAGACAATATAGGAATGTGAGAATATAAGAGCTGGGTGCAAGGATTACAGGAAGTCGTGTTCTATGTTTGCGGTTAACCCAGTCCATTAGCTAGAGAGGAACAAAAGGCTCAAAATGGTTTAGATCAGCTATTATTCTTAGTTCAGAAGATAGGAAGGACGTAGCCATAGGACCATTGGGGAGAAGGCCCCAGCCTGCCACGGGAAACTTAGTTCTGTGTCAAGCATTTCCTTCTTGATATGCAGTTTGTTAGCAATGAAAAGATAGTAGCCCGCCATGTTTCAACAGCAATATACATAACAGGAAGTCAGTGTGTTAATGATGGGTACCCAACTTGACATCTGAAGGATTAAGCATATATGTTCCTTCTTGGAGGTCAGCAGCAACAGTTTGCAAAAACAGCCTTACTGGAAAAGGAGATGGGATAGAACCACATTCTATGTAAGGAAGTAGGATTTCTTTACCATTGGTAGATTAGGCTTTAGCACAGAGGAACATGCACTTCCTCCAGACCTCCAGCATGGATAAAGTTATCTATATAGTTCTCCTCTAATGAACTCTATGTGCGGCTTGAATGAAAGAAACAAATACAACTAAATCCCTTAATATTTAAAATAATTCCATTTTCCAAGAGGGAAACTAGAATATAATAATCAGGGGGGCACTGCCTAACCATTTGTGGGTGCCAATAGCACACACTGTTATATCATTGTTAATGGGAAGGTTCCTGCTGCTTGGTTAGTCCATTATCACAAGTAGGTCCTTTTGCTGGCTAGTCTAAATGCCAGTGACATTGGATGGGGCCTGACAGATGATAAGTCATCTGCAAAATGCAGGGAATTCAGGTTATGTTTTGAGGTGAGTAAAGAGTTAATGTAAATGGTTACTATAATGGGACAGAACACTAACTACTGTGGTGCCCTGTCATATATTATGTTCTATGGAAAGAGATTTCTCCACTTTGACTTGAAAGAACCTATCACTGAGTAGTGTTTGAACCATTATGCAGCAGACCCTGTATAGCCTCCATTACTACTAGATGCTGAAAGTGGATAATGCAATCAGAAGCATTTGTTGGCTGAGTAATCTAGCACAGACTTGGAGAGGTTAGCACTGCCATCTTACGGATAATGCAGTCAGAAGCATTTGCTATTGAGTAATCTGGCACAGACATGGGGAGGTTAGCAGTGCCATCTTACATGCCTTGGTTTTCTGATTATGTTGCTACCTGGAGTATCTTCTGTGGTTTCTATTCCTAAATATTAAATTATAGTGTCACCAAATGGAAAAATAGTGGAAGAAATATCAAACATTCAAATTACTGAATAGACAAATAAGTGAATCACATTACATCACAACAGAAAACCTTAAAAGTTTCCTTAAGCAATCCTAATAACAGAAATCAAGTCACACACTCACTCACACAGACACTCACACAGACACACACACAGACACACGCACAGACACAGGCACAGACACACACACACTCACACACACAATATAACCACACATACTACACACACACACAATATAACCACACACACTACACACACACACACACACACACACACACACACACACACACACACACACACACACACACACCAAGCAACAACAAAAGAATATCACATTTCTTCCTTTTGTGATCACATACACATAAACAAAAGTAAAAATAACAATTTGTGTGCTTTTCTGTGAGCTCGTACATCTGACAAATCTCAATGGCCTTATTCAAAGTTAAATCACTGTCATGAAGCAAAATCTTTCTCACAGCATCATCCTTAATACCACACACAAGTCTTTCTTTTATCAACTTACCCCTTAACTCACCAAATCTGCTCGGTTTAGTCTTGTTTCTCAAATTAGTTATATATGCTGCAAAAGTTTCAGCAGGCTTTTGATCCCTTGTGTAAAATAAGTGCCTTTCCATTATAATGTTTGTCTGGGGGTTTTACATTTCTCTAAATTTACATTTGAAGCATTCATTGTCCTCCCTTGACTCAGCCAGTATGACAATATGGTTTTCCCCCCTCCTGCAAAGACAGCAGGTGGATACACAAATGAACGCTCCCTTTCAATGGCTTCTGACCCAGCTAAATTAAGTAGACTAAACTCCCGGGCCTCTGCTGAAAAAGGGCTCTTCAGCTCAGTCAGAAAATCCCGGTTAACAAATGTAAAATAAATAAAATAAAAATAAATACCTTTGTACGGTCATCTTTATCAGAAAATACAGCCTGTATGTAAATGTCATACTCTTGTTCAAACACTCTCCATTTCTCTTCAATATTATTATCAAACACAAGTGCACTGGGTTTACGAAGTACATCTGCCATGCCAACAAAGTTTAAATAAACACACTGAAAATATGGCCCTTGTATTTATGCATGAACAAGCATGCTGTGAGAGCTCATAATAATATTCAAATGCACAATAAACTCTTTGAAATACTGCACTTTGCAAAATATGCTCTGAAATGGCTGTATCTTGTGAAATAACTTTACTGTATTACTGTACAAACATGAACACTTCATACACTTCTGATAACTCGGATATCTTTAATTAATATGAAAAATATGTGCTTAGTGAAAATGCGGTCGTTTCCTTTTATTTTATTAGTTTTATGCAATTCGGATTTTATTTCAAACATTTTCCATAGTAATTCGAATATTTTTATCAATATCAGACAATTCCGTGTATTTAAATATCGTTTAAAGCATTCTGTAGACTTCATTTCATATTTTGCAAGTAAGAAATTATTTGAGCAAGTTTTAACATCTGAAATTCGTTTCTGACCTGTTTTGTGAATTATACGTGCAGTAGGGATGATCCACCCCTATATATTTCTCCATTACCAACTGGATGCCTCTTGGACTCAAACTGGAGAAACTGGAACTCCTTTTGGCAACAAGACGTTTTAGCCATGCCTCTTCTGACACCATGTCACTCGTACCTCTCAAACACAGATAACAAACAGGCAGGGTAGCTTGTTTAGATGCTTTATTACACAGAAACACATCAGGATGGATAGCTGCATCATAAAATATAAACAAACTGATTAACAGACAGACCTTACAGACATACATGCTTACACCTCAAGAGCTTACTACAAAATGACAGTCAGGCTCACACATGCTCAGTATTTATACATTTGTGCAAGCCCTTAGATAGCGTCTTAAAGATTTATTTATTTATTTATTTATTTATTTTATTTTACATTTGTTGACTGGGCTAGTCTAACTGGATACATATCCTTTTTCAGTAGAGGCCCAGGGAGATAAGCTCCGAGTTAAGTAAAATTACATAAAAACAGCAGTTAAAAATACAATAGATAAAAACAAGTCTACAATAGTTAACATTTCAATACTTAAAAAGCATATTTATATGAATTACTACACATGAGAGGATTAATATTTGGATAGAGAAAAGATATAAAAAAATAAGACTTATGTTTAAGAAATAAGTATAGAGGCACAGGAAAACTTTATAATTGGCAAAAGTATAGGAGAAAACAAGGGTTCAGAGTTATTGAGTCATATGGGGTAGAAAGAAGAAAGATTGAAGGAAATAGATGAAAGAAGAAAGAACAAACAAAGCACTAGATAGTGTACAGGTGACTTCTGAGGAGTTTAGTTACAAAGAGGTCATAGCAGGGAAGATAGGGGTAGTGCAAGGGGAACTATGGTTCAGTCTGGTTTTGAACAGGGACAGAGCCAGAGTAGTTGCTGGTGTTCTTTTAGGTGTTTCTTGAAGAGAGATGTTGATGAGAGAGATGTGAGTGTAATAGGAAGGTTATTCCAAATTTTGCCCACAATATTGGTAAATAGTGAGTCCCCCGCTTTATTGTTAGATTTGACAAGATACATACATACACACACACACACACACACACACACACACACACACACACACACACACACACACACACACACACACACACACACATCTACAGAAGGCTTGAGCCTTCTCCTCTATGGATCCTATGATTAAGTCCTTACCATCTTCTGAATTAAGACTGGCAAATGATCTAAGCTATTTTGAATATTTTCCCTTCTTAACTACCTAATAGGTAAGGTTATCTGCAGAGACATGGCAAACCAAAAATAAGAGACCAGCATACAGTGGCACCAAATTAATCCTTTATTGTAGAAGTGCCCTACGCACAAAAACAGGAACAGACTGGTTTCGGCTTCACATTTACATAGCCTTCATCAGTGTTAATGTCTGGTAAATAAGTCATACTTTATACACATAATTTAAAGATATATATCTATTTATATATGACCGTTATCTGTTTTTTGTCATACACAAATGGTCTATAGCATGTTTATAGTAAGGATTTGGTGCGTGGGACACTTATTCGGCTGGGTTTCTGACTTAGTCCTGCTTATATTTTAAGCTTTATAGCATCTAGCTTAGCTGAGTGACACTTATGCTGTTTGCATTTTTCCTACCTAAATAAATATTTTTTATGCAGAACACAATAGTGTTGTGCTGAGGGTACTATTGAGGCCTTCAAAGTCATGTTATATCTCTACACCTATGAATAGGCTGGTGTTATTTGGACCCATTATATAGGATATGGTTTAGATTATTGTTCTTTGAACAATATATCACTATACCTTATGTAGGCCATTAGACCCTATAATTTTGATTGACATACAGGTTATTTTTAGAGATTTTCCCAGGAAGGTTTGTAGGTGCCTTTAATACTTTTTAGATTATTTTTGCGACTTTTCACATCGGGGTATAGTATTGGTGTGTTCCTCTATTTTCTTGACTGAGGCTGTATATACTTATTTTCATCCCTGTATCAGTTATTGATGATTATTGATGCTGGAATTATTAAGTATAACATCATATTATCAGAAAAATGAGATGTCTTCTTTAAGGCCTTGGGCTTATTGGTTCATATAATCATCGGCTTAGGGCCAATTATATTTTAGAAAGAAACGCATTTGGGACACAGTACTACTGGTTGTTATTGCACCAAATTGATACTTTTGTGACTACACTACATACAGCAACTCTTCCTTTTTGGCCTAGTGCTTATTGATTATGTATGACTCGGCCAGGGTCCTACAGTTACATGGATATCATTCATGTGGAATACAGTAATTACTGTGTTTATTTGATTTTCCAGTGAACTTTTGGTCTTCATCTTTTACCAAGTATTTTGAATTTGATTTTTGATTCCGGTGTCATATAATCATTATTTTATTATCTTTGGATTTATACACCATGGAATTAAATAATTTATTAAAGGGTCTTGCCTCTAATAGGGATGATCTAACTGTCTTTGGGCTTTGGACGGCTGAATTGATGGTGGATGACACTGATGTTGGTCCCGATGTTGAGAGTTGTGAAAATATTTTTCTGAATATGAACAAACATATGCGTCAATTACGCAATAATGTATGGCACTACAAGCTTTTTCAGGCTTATCTGAGTAAGGGAATGACACCAAGAGGTTTACGCATACGCACGCAACCATTAGTTAGTAACCCCGATGATATCTTATTGAAAAAATGGGGAGAAGTGCAACAGCAGGCATCTCTTAAATTTGTTGAAATACTAACTGAGCACCATAACAGGATCATTGATAAGGAGATAGAATCCATCACTCTGTTATGTGATGTGGCCAAAAAATATGAAGGGCAACCTACATACAACACCAGCCTTAAGAACTTTGGCAAGGAGCTGATTACTCTCGAAACCCAACTCAATGAAAGGAAGAAGAAGAAGTTCCTGAGGGACCTAGGAGAATACAACAAGGGGGACCCTTTTAATATTGGTAGGGATAAACATGTTCAATTTACACAATTCAGCAGGAACCCCTCTAAAAGGAAACATACTAAATCCATTTTAAAAAAGGGATCCACACATAGTATAGATACCTCAGGTGATGAATCATCTTCAGGTTTAGAGACCAATACAGTGGGTGCCACAGGCTCTCCAGCAATGAAAAGGAGGAACTCTACTGTCTTGCAGGATTTACACCTGGGGGGGGGGCAGGAAACACCATGGATGTAAACTATATGGAGACTTTGCTCCAAATATTTGTACACAAGGAACCAATGTGAATGTAACTAATATCTCTACACATTCCCTCACTGCCTCAGATATGGAAATCTTAAGTAAAGGATTATCATTTATCCCTGGTTTTTTTTGCTCCTGAAGAAAACTTTGTTAATGATATATTATCTTTTTGCAGGAATTTAAACCTCAAATTATTTTTTCAGGACCAGACAACCTCAAAGATCACTGATGAATTTAAATACCACAAGTCTTCGTTTATGCCCCCTATGAATCATAATGTGTTCCTATTTCAAAATGCTATAATTAAGGATCTATATTTCCAATTTAGGAACTACAGACCCATGGCTAACAACATTCCTAAAACTTCTATGGATAACATTGTCAAGTTAGCCAATAACTATGAGTTGGTCATCATAGGGGCAGATAAGGGAGGGGCTGTAGTTGTACAAGACTGGAATCAGTACGATAAGGAAGCCAATAGACAACTTTCTGATGCACGTTACTGCACACATCTCAATATAGATCCTACACCCTTCTTTAAGCAACAAATTGATGATTTCCTATCCTTAGCAGTTCAGGAAGGCATTATTAGCAACAACACCAAACCACATTTGACCATTATAAATCCATGTCCACAATATATATATTTTCTGCCAAAGATACATAAAGATTTACACAATCCCCCAGGTAGACCTATTGTCTCTGGCAGGAACTCACTTACAGAACCTCTGTCCCTCTTTCTTACCAAATACCTGCAAACACTTCTTAAATGTGTCAGAGCATGCATTAAAGACACTACTGAATTTCTTCAGATCATTTCAGAAGTACAACTAGAACCAGAATGGCTGATGTGTACGCTAGACGTCACATCCTTATATACCAACATTCCACACTGGGCAGGGTTGGAAGCCTTAGACTACTGGTTAAACAAAACAGAAATATACAAACCAGGTTTCAATACATTGCTCCTTTGCCTCACTGAACATGTGCTCACGAAGAACATATTTTTCTATCGGGACAAATGTTTCTTACAGATTAAGGGTACAGCTATGGAAGCATCAGTTGCCCCAATATATGTCGATCTATTTATGGCATATATTGAGGAACAGATCATCTATGATAGCTCCCATAACCTATATATAGGTGAAATGGATATCTGGAAGAGATACCTGGATGATTGCTGGTTGGTGTGGAGAGCGGATGTGGATTACCTAATGGAATTCATTGCATAGTTAAACGAAAACAAATGGGGAATTGAGTTCACGGTCAACTATGATAAAAATATAATAATTTTTTTTGGATGTGTTGGTGTCCAGAGCATCCGACCACAGTTTGACCACTGAAGGTCACCGGAAATTCCCTGAATACAATTTGCTTCTCCATGCCACCAGCTTTCATCCACACCACATCTGTAAGAACATCCCTAAATCCCAATTTATGAGGATGAAACGTATTTGTTCTGATGGAAATACTTATGAATACTTCAGGGATGATTTAGTTCATAGGTTCATACTAGGCTATCTGCCCTAGGGCATTTATAAGCCTAGCCAGAGTGTGTTTGGCTTTCGCCACCCATTTTAAATTAATTTTGCTATGCCCTTTTTCAAGGTTAGTATACTGTGCCTCTGTCTAACAGTGACACAGAAGTGATACCCGGGGTAAACCTACGATCCCGCATCCACTCATCAAGATTTCTCTTGAAGAGAGTCAATGAGGGACTCTGCCTAACCTGGACTGGGATTTTATTCCAGAGTGAAGGGAGCCTCTGGGTTATGAATCTGTCCCTCCAGCATGTCCTATTTATTTCAGTGCTGAGGTTCAAGTCTCTCGAGCGCTTAGCTAGATGGGAATTGGATTTTCTCAGGTGCAGCATGTCCATTAATTCCGGGTTGGACATGGCTTTATACGTCAGGCACAGATCGCCTCTGAGCAGGCGGTATGCCACTGAGTAGAGCTGGAGTTTCTTTAACCGGGCAGCATATGGCATCTGTTTGAGCCCTTTGATCCTCTTGGTGAGGTACTTTTGGGGTCTTTCCAGTTGCTGCAGGTGTCTGGTAAGGTACATCCCAAAAGGGGCATTGTTCTCAATTATGGGCCTGATGAGGGATGAGTAAAGAGGCACAATGACCTCCCCTGATCTAGATGTGAATCCCTTCATGATTAGGTGGGCTATTTCAAATGTTTTTCTAACCACTTTGGCCATGTGGCTGTCAAATGAGAGATTGCTATCAACTTGGGTCCCCAGGTCCCTAATTACTTCTTCGTGATTAATGGATTACCACCTATGTGGTAATTTGTGGGCACTTTGTTTTTGCCAAAGGGGATGACTATACACGTTTTGGTGTTTAGCTTGAGGCCATGGCTCTGGCACCAGTTGTCTGTTTCTATGAGGCCCTTTTGGAGGATGCTTGTGTCGGCTGGAGAGTCGATTATAGCACCCAGTTTGCAGTCATCTTCAAACTTGGTCAGCCACCATCCTTCCATGTGGGCTGTACCTCTGAGAAATATATACCGAACAGGAGAGGTCCCAGGACTGAGCCTTGTGGGATGCCACTTGTAACTGGTTTGGAGTCTGACATGGCTCCAGCAATTCTAACCATGTGGGTTCTGTCCTTGAGCCAGTTTGCAACCCATCTAGTGACATAGGGGTTTATATTTAAGCTGGTGAGCTTATC
Source organism: Protopterus annectens (assembly GCF_019279795.1). NCBI lineage: Eukaryota > Metazoa > Chordata > Ceratodontiformes > Protopteridae > Protopterus > Protopterus annectens. The sequence goes on along the minus strand of NC_056748.1, from coordinate 925,798,342 downwards.
TATAATGCCCGCGTGGGGTATTGTATCGAAGGCTTTTGCGAGGTCCAGGTAGGCTGTGTGGACCACCTTCCCCTCGTCAATGGCCTTGGTGACTGTTTCAAAGAAATTGACCAGGTTTAAGAGGCAGGATCTGCCCTTAACAAAGCCGAACTGGGTAGGATCCAGTGTCTGTAGGTCCCCAATATCTTTTTTTATGAAGTCCATGATGATCCTTTCCATAGCTTTGCAGACCAAGCTAGTCAGGCTTATGGGGTGATAGTTTCCGGGATCCGTTGAGGCACCACCTTTGTGGAGTGGGACCACTGTTGCTGTACGCCACTCTTTGGGTACATATCCCGTGGTAAGGCTGAGACTGAACAGTAGTTTTATGTTTGGGTTTAGCTCTTCTTGGAGTTCATGTAGGACGCAGCCCAGGACACTGTCTGGTCCCATTGATGCTGTGTTTTTTGCTTTGGAGAGGGCGGCTCTTACCAGAGCATCTGAGATGTCAGGGGGGCAGCACTCTGCTGGGATAGATATTTGCCCTTTTGGTGGGTAGGATGTTGGCAATGTCTGTGGGTTTGGTGTATTTTTTGTCATTTTGGACTAATTCTGAGCATATCTGGGAATTCCCACCCAGGTTCTTAACATAACTAAAGAAAGCCTTGTGATTATCCTTAGTTTCCTGTGCAATTTTTCTCTCGAAGCTGGCCTTAGACGATTTTATGAATGCCCATAGTTTTTTGCTAACACTGATCAGAGATGCCTTCCCTTTTTGAGATTTTGCTCTATCATGTAGTAGCTTCCTCCTTCTATTGTATAGTTTGTTTAAGGCTGGGGTCCACCAGACAGGACGTCTGCCTTTGGAGGATTGGGTCTTGGTTTTATTTGGGATTGCATGATCCATGCATTCTTGAAGGTGTTCATAGAATGCGTTTATAAAGGATTCTGCGGTCTGGGCCATATTTTCCACAGGCCCGGGGGTTTTGAAGGATTCCACCTCGGTTTTGAGGAGTGTGAAATTTGCTTTAGAGAAGTTTTTCACTGTGGTTTTGGGCAGGGGTGGGGTCGGGATGTGAATATCCAGTGAGATTAGTTTATGGTCTGATCTTACCAGTGAGGGATACACTTCTGGTCTGGAGCACAGAGTCCCCATGTTGGTGATGATCAGGTCCAGTATATTTTCCCCTCTTGTGGGAGTGGTAACAAGTTGTTCCATAGCATTTGAGTTTATAAATTCTAGGAACCTTTGAGCTAGGGTGTTGGAGCTAGAGTAATGCTCCCAGTCTATGTTTGGGTAGTTGAAGTCGCCCAATATAATGGTGTTTGGAGAGACCTTCATATTTTCCAGTGTTATCAGGAAGGCAGTGGGGTTCCTGGGTTTGGGAGGGTGGTCTGTAGCAGGCTATAAACTGGAAGGCAGTTTTACCCACTGTTAGTTGCACATGGATAGTCTCTGATGCTTAGCTGTGCCACCAACCTGGAGGTGTGGGTATCTTTGTGAATATTGATACTCCCCTCCTTTTCTGGTTCGGTCCAAGTTTTGGGGCTGAAAAGGATGGTATGAGGTATAACCTGGTAGTGCTGGGGTGCTCTCGGGAGCCTTGAACCAGGTTTCTGTTACTGCACAGATATCGATGTTCTCCATGCTAAGGAGAGTTTCGAGTGCATGCATCTTGAAGTTTAGACTTCTGGCGTTGAGTAGCATTACTCTTAGTTTCTTATCCCTTGTGATACCTATGGAGGTGGGTTTGTCTTTTGAGCCTTGCCTAAAAAAGGCACTATGGGGGTAGCAAGAGCCTTTGCCAATATCCGAAAGCCCAGGGGTGACAGGTGCAAGCCGTGCCTAGCGAAGCATCGTGGCTTGTCGAGCATGTCATCCCAGGCTGTCAGGCATTGGATCCCCTTTGAATGACACCAATACTTAAGCCAATTGTTGAAATTGATCATCTTGTCTTCATATTGTGGCATCATTCTTGGTGAGGGTAAGATGCTACTCAAGGTCAGGGTCATACTGGCCTGGGCTACATGCTCAGAGAGCTCCTCTATGTCTCTTTTCATGTAGTCCAGGGAGGTACGTCTCAGGTCATTCACACCAGCATGGACAATGACTGAGTCATATTTGTACTTGCCTTGGAGTGACCTGAGTGCTTGTGTTATGTGGCGGATCCTAGCACAGGCAGCTCACCGTGACCTTCTCCTTGTTCAGCCTGGTGAGCGGGACGCCAGTGTGCCTGACGATAGAGTCACCTATTACAAGTGTATCAGGTGTGTTGTTTAGCCTTAAGGGCTGTGACTGTTCGGCACACTGGCTTTGTGAGCTATGTGTTGCACGTGTTTTGTTTTGGGGTAGCAGTTGCTTGGGTGTCTGCTTTGGAGGTCTCTGCTGCTTAGGCAGATTTTTATTTAGAGCCTCGAGTATGTTTTTGTGTGTTTATGTGTTTGGTTTGCTGTCGTGGTAGGTCTATGTGAGACTGGAATTGTAGTGAGTGTGGTTTCCTTCTCCTCCTGACAGGTTTCGCCAGTACTGAGTTGAGAGAGCTTAGCCTCCAGTTTGGCTATATGGTTGCATCTCTCACATGTGTTGGAATTTGGTGGGAGGAGGAGAGGGTTGTCTGTGTACATGAGGCAGTTGTAACATTGCCTCAAGATTCCCAGATTCACCAGCTGGACCGGAGAGGAGATTGACAACTGGCCTTTGGATATGCTAGAATAGTATTGGGAATTCCTTTATAATTGAAAAAAAAGAGTCAATGGGGAACAAGGTACTCAAGGGGAGTTTGTGAGGGTGTAGTGCTTTTAATTTTTTAGTGCTGACTTATATAATTGCTTTAGTGAGCAAGTGCCAGGTAACTTAAATGCAATGTGTTACAGGTAACTTAAATGCAAAAATGACAAACAGTAACTTTCTTTCAAGTGAAACAAGGAAATAAGTACAGTAAGCTGGCCTTAGATGATTTTATGAATGCCCGTAGTTTTTGCTAACACTGATCAGAGATGCCTTCCCTTTTGGGATTTTGCTCTATCATGTAGTAGCTTCCTCCTTCTATTGTATAGTTTTGTTTATGGCTGGGGTCCACCAGACAGGACGCCTGCCTTTGGAGGATTGGGTCTTGGTTTTATTTGGGATTGCATGATCCATGCATTCTTGAAGGTGTTCATAGAATGCGTTATAAAGGATTCTGCGGTCTGGGCCATATTTTCCACAGGCCCGGGGTTTTGAAGGATTCCACCGGTTTTGAGGAGTGTGAAATTTGCTTTAGAGAAGTTCACTGTGGTTTTCTGGGCAGGGGTGGGGTCGGGATGTGAATATCCAGTGAGATTAGTTTATGGTCTGATCTTACCAGTGAGGGATACACTTCTGGTCTGGAGCACAGAGTCCCCATGTTGGTGATGATCAGGTCCAGTATATTTTCCCTCTTGTGGGAGTGGTAACAAGTTGTTCCATAGCATTTGAGTTTATAAATTCTAGGAACCTTTAGCTAGGGTGTTGGAGCTAGAGTAATGCTCCCAGTCTATGTTTGGGTAGTTGAAGTCGCCAATATAATGGTGCTTGCAGAGACCTTCATATTTTCCAGTGTTCTCAGGAAGGCCGAGTGGGGTTCCTGGGTTTGGGAGGGTGGTCTGTAGTAGGCTATAAACTGGAAGGCAGTTTTACCCACTGTTAGTTGCACATGGATAGTCTCTGATGCTTCGCTCTGTGCCACCAACCTGGAGCTGTGGGTATCTTTGACTTAATATTGATACTCCCCTCCTTTTCTGGTTCGGTCCAAGTTTTGGGGCCTAAAAAGGATGGTATGAGGTATAACCTGGTAGTGCTGGGGTGCTCGGAGTTTGAACCAGGTTTCTACTGCACAGATATCGATGTTCTCCATGCTAAGGAGAGTTTCGAGGTGCATGCATCTTGAAGTTTAGACTTCTGGCGTTGAGTAGCATTACCTTAGTTTCTTATCCCTTGTGATACCTATGGAGGTGGGCTTGTCTTTGAGCTTTGCCTAAAAAAGGCACTATGGGGGTAGTAAGAGCCTTTGGCAATATCCAAAATGCCAGGGATGACAGGTCCAAGCCCTGCCTAGCGAGGCATCGGCTTGTCGAGCATGTCATCCCAGGCTGTCAGGCATTGATCCCTTTGAATGACACCAATACTTAAGCCAATTGTTGAAATTGATCATCTTGTCTTCATA